>NW_007727765.1:32264-34771 GCF_000696425.1 Galeopterus variegatus | reverse complement strand
AATCTGCGAGTTTTTACTTTTTAACAAACTTGAGACATTTTCAGTCATTTTGTCTTCAAATTTTTTTTTTTTTTGCTTTGTTTCTTTGCTTTGCTGCTGTGACTCCATTTACGTACATGTTAGATATTTTCATACTGTCTAACAGGTCTCTGAAGCTCTGTTTTTTTTTTCCAAATTTTTTTCTTCAGTTCTTCAGATTGGATCATTTCTGTTGACCTAACTACAACTTCACTGACTTTCTGTTGTCACCTCCATTCTGCTGTTTAACCCATCCAAAAATTTTTTATTTCCAATATTTTGTGTTTTCCAGTTCTAGAATTTCCATTTTAGTACATTCTATTTCTCTGCTAAAATTTATTTATTGTGCACATATTTTCTTTATATATTGAGCATAGTTATAATAGCTGCTTTAAAATCCTTTTCTGCTTCTTCTAACAAATAGATCATCTCAGATTAGTCTGTTTATTGTATTTTTCTCTTGAAAATGGAACATATTTTCCCAGTGGAGTAATTTTGGATTTTATTCTAGATGTTGTGAAATGTTATATTGTGGAAACTCTGTTATATTCCTCCAAAGAGTGTTTGTTTGTTTGTTTGTTTGTTTGTTTATTTATTTATTTATTTTTTGTTTTAGCAGGCAGTTAACTTTGTTGGACTTAAAATTGTAAACTCTGTCCTTAGGAGCAGCTCAAATGTTAATTCAGTTATTTTATCTTTAGCTGGAGTCTGTACAATGCATCCATGTTTCAGAGGCTAGCCAGAGATTTGGGCAGAGTCTATACACAGAATTTGGGGATCTCCTTCCCTGGCTTTCTTTTTACTCAGAGTTCGCCTCCTCCCCACTTTCCAGTGTTTGTGGTTCTTCTGAACTTTCTCCTTTGGTTCTTCAGTCCAGAAAGACTGTGGTTTTTCTATTGTAGTTTTAGCCACCTCTGTAGGACCAACTTCTACTTGTCCAGAGGCTAAAAGCTGTAAAAAATGGGAATCTCAACTCTTGTTTTTGTTCACTATTTGATGCCTTCAGGTTGCTGCTTTTTGTATTTTGTCCAGAGTTTATAGTTGTTATCTGCAGGGGAGTCAGATCTGTTAGGAGCTTACCTAGACCAGAAGTGGAACCCTCTTTTTAATATCAACTTTATCTTGCATCCTTTATGCCTATTTGGGTTTTATAATGTCTTATTAAGTGAAAATTACATTTTCATTTCTCTTTGAAATACTCCGTACTATTTCAAACTAATTTTTGTATTTTATAAAATAAATTCCACCACAGATTAAATCTATTCTTGTTCTTTCTTCCAGCTTATCCTATCATAGTTTTAAATATTTATGTTAGAATTCTGAAGGCCTGTTCTGAGTTTTTGTTTTTGTTTTCTCTCTCCTCCTATGCTCATGGCTCTCTGTTGAGCTGCTTTATGGTTGTCTCCCTCCAGTTCTCTGGGCCCCCAGTCAAAAACTAGAATTTATAACGCGTTCCATGGATGTATAGGAGTGTGGAAGACCCAGTTATAGAAACAGTAAGCAGTTTAGCTTAGCTTCAAGTACCAAGGCTGCATTTTTGTCTTCAGTGCTTTAGACTCACAACTACCCATAAAGCAGGTCTGTCACCTTTATTGTCAGCCTCCTTTTAGATGTGAGGGGACTCATATCAGGCCCTGATTTCAAGCAATGATACTCACTTCTGCCCCCACCTTTCATGTAACTCTTTCAGCTCTTCTGCCTCCACGGGAGTCAAATTGCTCCCTTCTGACCTGTGTGGAAGTGAACTTGACACTTCAGCCCCCCGTCTACCCTTTGGATATTCTGTTTTTTTTCTGATACATGGATATATTTATCCTAAATCTGACTACGTCTTTTTTGGTTTCTCTTAATATTTTAACTACCATTGCTTTGTGTTTGGAGTAGACTCTGTTTTTAAAGAATGATCCCGCCACACAAATTTGACCCTCAAGTCAAGCCAAGTTCTTCTATCCTCCCTAGTGCATACAGTAGCACCTCTATATATTCTTTTGCTCTCCCCTTTTATGTTATTAAAAAATACGTTTATTTTTCCTTTTTGTTTTTTGACTTAAGCCAGTAGACACAGCCTTCCTCCTGACTATTAGAATTAGCCTGGTCTCCTGACTATTAGAATGAAGGTCAGAAGATGGAGTTAGTGAGTATTTATGTTTGAGGTGGGGTATCAAGGGAATGAAAGAATGGTATTTGTGTACAGGAGACAGTATAATTTTGGGGTTTGACTGTAGAGCCCAAATGTGTCGGTTACAATCCTGGCTCCACCATGTAAAAAGGTACTAAACTACTCTAACTCTCATTTTATTTTAAACCCAAAGCTGACAAGAGCATTTCTATACAATCCTGGCTCTGTGATGTAAAAAGGTACTAAACTACTCTAACTCTCATTTTATTTTAAACCCAAAGCTGACAAGAGCATTTCTATACAATCCTGGCTCTGTGATGTAAAAAGGTACTAAACTACTCTAACTCTCATTTTATTTTAAACCCAAAGC
>NW_007727765.1:25898-31934 GCF_000696425.1 Galeopterus variegatus | reverse complement strand
TGACTATTAGAATTAGCCTGGTCTCCTGACTATTAGAATGAAGGTCAGAAGATGGAGTTAGTATTTATGTTTGAGGTGGGGTATCAAGGGAATGAAAGAATGGTATTTGTGTACAGGAGACAGTATAATTTGGGGGTTTGACTGTAGAGCCCAAATGTGTCGGTTACAATCCTGGCTCCACCATGTACTAGCTCTGTGATGTAAAAAGGTACTAAACTACTCTAACTCTCATTTTATTTTAAACCCAAAGCTGACAAGAGCATTTCTATTAGAGAGGAAACTTTTAATTTTTATCCAGAGAAAGACCTTCATAGGCCATTTGGTGTAGATCCTGATAAAGGTATGAGTTTAATCATATATTGCTCCAGGGAAAAATAATGGGGTAGCTAAACGGCTCTGTAGGAGAAAGTAGGATATATAAGATACTTTTTTGTTGTTGTTGCTGTTGCTTCCTAGAGGGAATGGGTGTGGAGGATGGTAGTGGGAGACCAAGGTGTGATGGAAGATGAATAAGCACAGAAAATTCTCTAGAGATGGTATGACTTAAGCATATTTTTAAGAACAAAACTGCATAATGTTCACTTTAAAGTTGCTTGTTTTCTTGAACTATGATTCTGTCCTCTGTTTCTACTACCCCAAAACTTCAGTAGATTTCACCAAACTTCTCAACACCTTATATAATATTTTGAAGTGAGAATTTATAGTTTTTAATGGAAGTTCAATTGGTTTTTTAAATTTGAGCACTTAAATACATTTATGAAACTACAGTGATTACTAACAGAGTGTACAAAAATTTGAAATTATCAAATATTCCCCCTGTACACACTCAGTTTCAAAATAAGTGAAACAGTTTTCTAACTCAACAATTCTTACTATATTGACTGGATCAAAAATATAACATTCAAACCCCCAAAATTTAAAGATGCCAATGATAAAAAGATAGTATCAGGTATCTGACTTCAGAGAAAGAATTATACTTTTAAAACTTAGGCAACCAGAGTCTCTCAACTTTCAGGCATCTCTGTCTTTCTTTGTATTATTCTTGGGCAGCCAAGATTCATCCAATATAAAAATTATTTTCAGCAACAGGAGACACTTTTGTTTTTTAAAAATTATTATATGTGACATTTGTTAGGAGAAGCTTCAAGGACAAATGTAAAGTTTATGAGGTGTCAGCATAGGAATAAGTCAGACTCTTCAGCACAAGGCAAGAGACGAGCAAATGCCTTTTAAAGTAAGACACAAAGCTCCTAGATTCCACCACACAGGCCACTGTCAAAACATGGCAGTAAAGCAGAAGCACTTTTACTCTCACTGAAGCTTTAAGAAGCTCAGAATCATAGACACCTAATTAGTGATCAGAATTTCTGTATCAGGTGTAGGAAGAGAGAAAAGTTAATGGGATTGTCTAATGAAGCCATAATCTCTTGTTTGGTCTTCCTTTTCTCCAAGGAATAAATATGTTTAATTTTCTAGTTCCAGATTATGTAAGCACTCTGTGATCAGATAATAATCTATATTAACTGGACCATTTAGGAGCTTGATTATACACACTCGGCCTTCCTAGCACCACACTTGACTTGGGTAAACTAAAGGCAGCAACCAATACTCTTGTGTTGCACGTGATAAGAATGCAATAAATGTTTATTGGTATTAATTGAATTGAGACGGACACAGTTGCATGGATAAAACATAATTACCTGTTTGTCTTTTGTTTATTTATCATCATTTGGATTATTAGATACTAGAGTGGGTGGACAAAGAAGGGCATTGCTATATGAGCAGGTTAGATACTAATTCATTTAGGAATTCTTGGCCTGTTGAAGATGGGATCATACGATGCAGAGTCTGAGGCTGTTTTCAGTAATATGACTGTATGATCCTATTTCATACATGAAAATAGATATAAAGGGAGAGACTGTGTGACATCTACAAAAAGTAAGCTCAATCAGAGATAGAAATTGACATAAAATATACAAATATGTAAGTGATTAACTACNGGACACAGTTGCATGGATAAAACATAATTACCTGTTTGTCTTTTGTTTATTTATCATCATTTGGATTATTAGATACTAGAGTGGGTGGACAAAGAAGGGCATTGCTATATGAGCAGGTTAGATACTAATTCATTTAGGACTTCTTGGCCTGTTGAAGATGGGATCATACGATGCAGAGTCTGAGGCTGTTTTCAGTAATATGACTGTATGATCCTATTTTATACATGAAAATAGATATAAAGGGAGAGACTGTGTGACATCTACAAAAGGTAAGCTCAATCAGAGATAGAAATTGACATAAAATATACAAATATGTAAGTGATTAACTACTTTACCTTATTGCTTACCTAATTCCTTTTTGCTGTCTAGTATTATAAAAGCTAAAAGGCCACAAATAGTTTGTTCCTAGTCCGGGCAGTGGTTTTTTGTTTATTTTTAAGGATTCTGGTTGGAACCTGTCAAAACTAACTGGACCAAAAGCCCTAGGGGTGCTTAACAAATACTAACATACATGCTTTGACTTGGTTAGAAAATGCCTAGAACGTTAATCACACTTACATCATTTGACTAAATTGTCTGCTTCCTTGTTTCATTTCAATCACCATTCAGTTATCCATAAAGAGAGAGCATCTTGCACTACAGTTTATTTTATACTTGCCCAGCTTCTCTTAGTATATTCTGCTTTGTCTTTGAAAGATAAATTGAGGATTTTTCAATGATTAAAAAGAATAGAAACTTACAGACCAGATTCTGTACTTCCCTATGTGGCCTAGAAAGAGGGCAAACCCATTAAAGTGGGATTGATTTCCTAAAAGAAGCACTGGACTTATCAAAGCAGATATTTGTAAGAAGTACATTTACTTATATGGTAGGCATCTCTCCTGTTTTATGACCCTCACATACAAGCAGCAAGAATAACTTACCTTTCTTAGTTGCAATCAGGTATGATCTACTTTCCTGGTCATGCCCAGCTCTGACTCATAGTTTCAATTATCCATGGCAAGATGAAGATCAGGAAGAGGGAGAGAACCAATATGCTGCCATACTGAGTACTTACCATGTGACATATCATATGTTAGAATATTCTAAACACATTATCATATTTGATTCTCTCAAACTATGGAAGTAGATTCTCCTCACATTTTACAGTGAAAGGTTGAAATTCAAAAAGTTTAGGTCACTTGCCAGAAATTACATGGCTAATAAGTGAAAATGGCTGCTGAATCTAGACTCAAAGCCCAAACAGAAGGATAGCGTCAAGAGGAGCTAAGAAACAGCATAGGGCGCAACATTCTCTACGTTGTTTTGGAAAGTTCAGTCACTCCTTTTTCAGAATCAGATGTGTAGCACAATTATTTGTGTCCCTATTCTTTTTACTAAACTCATTGCCCTCTCACAGCAGGAGAAAGGTTTTGTTTATTTAAAATTCATGTTTTTAAAGCTATTGACCTAGAGTTGTCATCACATTTTTCCTACTTCAAATATTCTGAGTAGTAAGATAAATATATTTTCCATCGTTTTACTGCTAAGTAGTTTTACTCTTCAAAGGGAAAAAGCTAACTCATGAAAAATAATAAATATGTTGTGATATACTTGCCTCCACAATGAAAACTCTGCCTAAAATATACATGGGTTGGAGTATCTCCTCTCTGAAATAGAGAAATAGATGTAGCACATATGAGAAAGCAGGGGTATAAAAACAGTGAAAAAATAAAAGAAAAAAGAGTAAAGAGCATTAAATACAATGGGTAAGTAGGAAAGGCATTCAGGAGACGGAAAGAAAAGAAGTAGAAAATCCTCATGTCGCATTTTTCTTAAGACATGCTAGAAGGAAAAGCCCAGCACAGCAGGCTTCTCTAAGTGTGGAGTCATTGCTTTAGCCAAGGTTGGAGTGGCCATGAACAGAGCAATCTTGACCTGGAAACAGGAATTAGGTTTGAATAATCCAAATATATAGAACTACTTCTCCCTAAAGAGAAAGAAAATACCTCCTTTTAAAAATCACCTCGTAGAGGACTAGGGAACAAAGTAAAAAAGCATTAGGAAGTGAAGTTTTAGATAATTATAAAATTCAGATTTCCAGGTTAACTATGATAAATTGAAGCAAGTAACCTGAAAGTGTGTACATATGAATTACATAACTTTTTACTCTGTAATGTTATAATGTAATTAAATGTTCTACAGATGTCTGTGCAGATTCTCTTTTGAAGAAGACACCACTGGGGAGGGAATGTGAAGGAGAAGATCCATGAAACAAAGGCAGGAGAACCACCATGTTCTTTTGGATGGTGGTATAGAAATTTCATAGAATCATAAAAAATTGCTGTCGGAAGACACCTTAGAATAATAATGATATTAATAGTCATTAACTATTGACCACTTACTATGTGCCAGGAGCTATTCTAAGAGTATTTCATGTATTACCTCATTTAATCTTTGTAAAAACTTCCTACAATAAAGACAAATATTAATCTTCATTTTAAAGATGAGGAATCTGTGCCACACATGTTAACTAATCTTCCTGAGGTCACGCTGCAAGTGAGTGAAGAGCTAAGATGTGAACTCCAGCACTGTGTCTCCACAACTCATTTCTTAACCACTCAAGAAAATACGGGGTCAAGTCCTTGCTTAGATATGGTATCATTTAGGGTAACAGTAATTGCTGTAGCTACTAAACTTCAAAAATATAGAATGGTTCGCACACAATGTTTGTGTTCATATGACAACTCTGTGTGAACAGGTGTGATCATCAGATTGGCTAGCAGATGTTCTGACATCTTCATCTGAGGCAAGGAGAGACAGAAATAATGTGATGATGCGTTACTACACTGGTGACAACTTTACCGTGAGATTTAGCTGTGTGTGCTGGACATGTGATACTTTTCTGGAAGGTTTGCGGTGAGAAACCATACCTTGGAATCATCCCTGGAAGGGAGGAGAAAGGAGAAGAGAGTTACATGCCTTGGTTTCTTCCTATTTCATGTTTCCCAGCCTAGTTTTATGCTACAGGACTCTAATTCCTCAGCACTTCTAGGTTCATGTTCTGTCCTGAACTGCACTCAGGAAGCCAGGCACTATAGATACAGTGTACCATTTTATGCAAATGTGGAAGTGGAGAGGGTCACTGAGCAGAGAGGGGCATGAGTGGACCATGAGGGCCATGCAGGCATGAGGATCCCCTTGGGGATCTAGCTAGCTTGGGGAGCTCATCAAGGGTACCAGCAAAGACAACAGCTGGATTGTCCAGTCCATGATTGGTATCTTTGGAAAGAATGAGAAATCACATGGTTGTGTCCAGTCAGAAGGGCTGTCAAAGTCTCCCTGAGTCTCATCTCCTTTTTAGCTAGGCAGGAGAAGAGAGAGCATATAGAGGAGCATGATGGGAGTTTTTTATGGGAAAGGCTTCTAAGGGGCACATCATTCATGCTCACATTCTATTGATTGGAACTCAGTGATGTGGCCACATTTAATCGCAAAAGAGATTGGGAAATGTAGTCTAGCTGTGAACCTAAAAAGAAGAGGGAAAACAAGAGGTGTATCTGGCATATCTGTAGTATATTGAAAGAGGTGAGATCTAGAGAAATTGTCTTGCTAAAAGTCACATGGATATGAGCATCCACACCCTGTTCCAGACATAAGGGTTTTGTTTAGTTTTGAAAGGAAAGTACCACATGTAGAGGATACATTTCATAGATCTAACTGCATCTTACCTCCTTTCTTATTTTAAAAGAAAATATGGAATTATGGGAGAAGATTCAATAATGTACCATTAAAAATTGATGAAGTTAGCAACAATTGGTTGTGCTTTTTGTTTAAAATTTTTTTTATTAAAACATATTAATTGGGGCCGGCCCGGTGGCGCACTGCTACAGTGCGCCGCTTGGGAGCGCGGCGGTGCTCCCGCTGAGGGTTCGGATCCCACATACAGACCGGTTCCCGCTCACTGGCTGAGCAAGGTGTGGGCGCAACACCGAGGGTTGCGATCCCGTTGCCGGTCCCGGTCCGGTACGGGCGCAACACTGAGGGTTGCGATCCC
>NW_007727765.1:21919-24940 GCF_000696425.1 Galeopterus variegatus | reverse complement strand
TGTCCGGCAATGGATCGCAACCCTCAGTGTTGCGCCCGTACCGGACCGGGACCGGCAACGGGATCGCAACCCTCGGTTCTGCGCCCACACCTCGCTCAGCCAGTGAGTGGGAACCGGTCTGTATGTGGGATCCGAACCCTCGGCGGGAGTACCGCTGCACTCCCAAGCGGCGCACTGTAGCAGTGCGCCACCGGGCCGGCCCATTATTTTTCCTATCTTGCTATACTTTTGTGTTCATTCATCTCTGTCTCACTATTCTTCTTACCCTTTCCCCTTTCCTGCGTCAGTAATGATTGTTCTGCCCTCTCCTTTTAAGAGTTCAATTTATTATTATTATTATTTGTTTTGTTTGTTTGTTTTGTNCAGCCAGTGAGCAGGAACCGGTCTGTATGTGGGATCCGAACCCTCGGCGGGAGTGCCGTTGCGCTCCCAAGTGGCGCACTGTAGCAGTGCGCCACCGGGCCGGCCCATTATTTTTCCTATCTTGCTATACTTTTGTGTTCATTCATCTCTGTCTCACTATCCTTCTTACCCTTTCCCCTTTCCTGCGTCAGTAATGATTGTTCTCCCCTCTCCTTTTAAGAGTTCAATTTATTATTATTATTATTTGTTTTGTTTGTTTGTTTTGTTCTCTTTTTTAGTTCCCACATATGTGTGAGAACACGTGGTATTTCTCTTTCTGTGCCTGGCTTATCTCACTTAACATAATTTTCTCCAAGCTCATACATGTTGCTGCAAATGGCAGAATTTCATTCATTTTATGGCAGAGTAGTATTGTATATATGCCCAAATTTTCTTTAGCCAATCACTTGTTGGTGGACATTTAAGTTGGTTCCATATCTTGGCTATTGAGAACAGAGCTGTGATAAATATGGGAGTGCAGGCATCCCTTCATTGCAAAGACATAATGATTTCCATTTCTTTGGGTATATACCCAATAGTGGCATTGCTGGGTCATATGGTAGTTCTATCTATAGTTGTTTGAGAAACCTCCATATTGTTTTCCATAATGGCTGCACTAGTTTATAGTCCCCCAACANTGTTGAGATACTTTTCTTCTATACCTAATTTGCTGAGAATTTTTGTCATAAAGTGATGTTTAATCTTATCAAAGCTTTTTTGCATCTATTAAAATGATCATATGGCTTTTATCTTCTGTTGATGCGGTGTATCACATTTATTGTTTAGCATATGTTGAAACATCTTTGCATCCCTGGGATGAATCCCACTTGGTCATGGTGTATAATCTTTTTCATGTGCTATTGGATTCTGTTTGCTAGTATTTTGTTGAGAATTTTTGCATCTAACTTCATCAAGGATATTGGCCTGTAGTTTTCTGTTTTGTTGTGTCCTTATCTGGTCTTGGTATGAAGGTGACACTGGCCTCATAGAATGAGTTTGGGAGAATACCCTCTACTTCAGTTTTTTGGAATAGTTTGAGAATTGCTATTAAATCTTCTTTAAAAGTTTGGTAGAATTCGGCAGGAAAGCCTTTTGGTCCTGGGCTTTTCTTTGTTGGAAGATTGTTGATTACCAGTTCAATCTCATTACTTATTATTAGTCTGCTCAGTTTTTCTATTTCTTCTTGGTTCAGTCTTGGTAGGTAGTGTGTGTCCAGAAAATTGTCNCAATCACTTGTTGGTGGACATTTAAGTTGGTTCCATATCTTGGCTATTGAGAACAGAGCTGCGATAAATATGGGAGTGCAGGCATCCCTTCATTGCAAAGACATAATGATTTCCATTTCTTTGGGTATATACCCAATAGTGGCTTTGCTGGGTCATATGGTAGTTCTATCTATAGCTGTTTGAGAAACCTCCATATTGTTTTCCATAATGGCTGCACTAGTTTATAGTCCCCCAACAGTGTAGGAGTGTTCCCCTTTCTCTGCATCCTCACCAGCAGTTGTTATTCACTATCTTTTTATAATGGCCAGTCTAGCTCTTTTGCCCATTTTTTAATCTTTAAATTTTTTTAATACTTGTTTTTTTACTAAGTTGTTTGAGTTCCTTAACTGGATGTTAATCCCTTGTCAGAGGCATAGTTTGCAAATATTTTCTCCCACTCTGTAGGTTGTCTTTTCACTCCATTTATTGTTTCCTTCTCTGTGCAGAAGCTTTTTAGTTTGATGTATTCCCATTTGTTTATTTTTGCTTTTGCTGTTGTACACTTGAAGTTTTATTTATAAAATCTTTGCCTAGTCCTGGAGCATTTCCTCTTTTTTCTTATAGAAATTTTATGGTTTCTGGTCTTACATTTAAGTCTTTAATCCATCTTGAGTTGATTTTTGTATATAGTGAGAGAGATGTCTAGTTTCGTTCTTCTACACATGGATATCCAGTTTTCCTAGCATGATTTATTGAAAAGGCTGTCCGTTCCCCAATGTATGTTTTTAGCACCTTTGTCAAAGATCAACTGGCTGTAAGTACATGGAATTATTTCTAGGATTTCTATTTTGTTCATTGGTCCAAGTATCTGTTTTGATGCCAGTACCATGCTGTTTTGGTTACTATGGCTTTGTAGCATAAATTTGAAGTCAGGTAGTGTAATGCCTCCAGCTTTACTCTTTTGCTCATAATTTCTTTGGATATTTGAGGTCTTTTGTTGTTCCATATGAGTGTTAAGATTGTTTTTTCTATTTCTGTGAAGAATGTAATTGGTAATTTGATAGCAACTGCATTGAATCTGTAGATTGCTTTGAGTAGTGTGGACATTTTCGCAACATTAATTCTATCAATCCATGAGCATAGAATGTCTTTCCATTTTTTTGTGTCCTCCCTCTTTAATTTATTTCCTCAATGTTTTGTAGTTTTCATTTTAGAGATCTTTTACGTCCTTGGTGAGATTTATTCCTAGGTATTTTATTTTTCGGTAGCTATTGTAAATGGAACTGCTTTCTTGATTTCTTTTTCTGCTGGCTTGTTGTTGGTGTATAGAAACACTACTGACTTTCGTATATTGATTTTATATCCTGCAACTTTATTGAATTTGTTCATCAGCTCTAAGAGTTTTTTGGTGGAC
>NW_007727765.1:17556-20139 GCF_000696425.1 Galeopterus variegatus | reverse complement strand
TAGATTTTGTTAGCATCCCATAGATTTTGGTAAATTATGCTTGTATTTTCATTTATTTCAAAGAATTTTTTGATTTCCTGCTTTGTTTCTTCTTTGGCCCATTTAACATTCAGGAGTATATTGTTTAATTTCCATCAATTTTTATATATCAAAATTTTGTTTATTGTTGATTTCTAGTTTTATTTCATTGTGGTTTGAAGAAATACTTGATATGATTTCAGTCTTTTTAAATTTGTTGAGACTTGATTTGAAGCCTAACATATGATTTCTCCTGGAGAATGATACATGTGCTGATGAAAAGAATGTATATTCTGCAGTTGTTGGATGTTCTGTAAATGTCTGTGAAGTTTATTTGGTCTAGTGCCATTTAAATCCATCATTTCTCTGCTATTTTTTTATCTAATGATCTGTCCAATGCTGGGGAGGCATTTTGAAGTCCCCACTATTATTGTATTTGGGTCTATCTTTCTCTTTAGATCCAATAACATTTGTTTCATTTATGTGGGTTCTCCAATGATGGGTGCATGTATATTTATGATTGTTATATCTTCTTGCTGCATTAATCCATTTATCATTATATAATGTCTTTCTTTGTCTCTTTTTGGTTGTTTTAACTAATTAAGAAAAGTAACTTAATGTTGGACTTTTAGTGAACCATTAAACCAAAAGACTCAAATCTATGGTCCCTCTGTGAGAATATCGTGTAGGTAGATGCTATGCTTTTCTCAATATTTGAAGAAAAACAAAGTATTCTAGCTTAGCAAATGTGAGTTAGACCAATTCAGAGTATATGGCCATAAACGAATGTTATAAACAAAGTATTTCAGATATTGTCATGTGCCACATGACGATGTTTTGGTTGGTGATGGACTGCATATTCAATGGTGGTCCCATAAGATTATAATAGAGCTGAAAAATTCCTGTCACCCAGTGATGTCATAGCCATCATAATGTCATAGAGCACCACATTACCTTTTCTGTGTTTAGATATGTTTAGATACCAAATACCGCTGTGTTACAATTGCCTATAGTATTAAGTACAGTAACATGCTGTATAGGTTTATAGCTTAGAAGCCAAAGCTATACATATAGCCTGGGTGTGTAGTAGGCTATACCATTTTGGTTGTGTAAGTGCATTGTGTTCTTGCGATGACAAAATCACCTAATGATGCATTTCATGAATGTATCCCCATCATTAAGTGATGCATGACTGTATTGTGTAACATATTTTATGTTATATTTGATATATTTTATGTTATATTGTATAACATAATTTAGAACATTGACTAATCCTCAAAGTTGAGGCCAATAAATGGTAAGTACTTCATGATCTAAAGAGATATGCTAGATAGATCTCTGCAGCATGCATTTAACAGGTGACTATATGAAGTTGTGACCATCATGCAACTCTAGTCTACATGAGACAGAGCTAGAGATTTATCAATAGATCTCTGCAGCATGCATTTAACAGGTGACTATATGAAGTTGTGACCATCATGCAACTCACTACATGAGACAGAGCTAGAGATTTATCGAGTGGATTCTCTGAAGGGAATTTTTAGAAGTAAATAATACTATGGCATTTCTTTTCCTCTCACTCATAGTAAAGAAAATGGAGGATGGGGAAGGGTGGTTCATTCCCTTTTCTGCAAGCCAAGTGAAGGGGAGATTTGAAAGACCCATCCAGAAAACTGAAGCCATTCACAAAATGAGGAAACCTGTGCTTACCTCTTGTCTGGAAAACTTTAAAGGCAAGAGTCAGGCTAATGTGATTCATCTGTGACAAGGCAAGGGTTGAGGAGAGAGTAGTTGGTCAAGCTGTACTCTGTAATTTGGTGGGAGTCAAACATGAAAGATTCTTCCTGTGGGCCAAGTGGGTACACAGAGAAAATAACGAGGTTTGAGTTTTTTTCAGGACCCAGTGCAATAGGCCTGAGTGTTGAAGAAAGAGAAACCCAGAAGAAGATACTGGATCAGGGGAGTGCACAGAGCTATGAGATATATTTGAAGAACCCTCCAATGTGCCACGGAGATAGTTGTCATCCAACACCTATCCATACCCCTTGGGAGATGCCCTTGGGTTCAAGATTGATACCCTGTATCAGAGCAAGCCCACCAGTTAGGTTCTGCCATGCCTCATTTCTGGCAGCCCTCATCTCACCCACCTCTTCTCTCCATTTGTCTCTCTGACTTCCTTTCTTTCTTTGTGGGGGTAAGAGTAGAGGTCAAAATTTAGGAATTCTTCCAGGTGACTCTGGTGCTATTTAATTGCAACAAAGCTGAGAACTTCACATAGGATTTTCTAATTTTCTATCACCAAGTCTATTAGCCCTTTAGTGTGTTTTTGTTTTTCCCTTTTTGTTTTCTTGTTCAATTCTACTAAGCATTTGTGATGGGATACAATTTTTTTTTGTGGAAGTCATTATATAGGTCTCTTCTGCCTCCTTTTAAATGAGAGATAAACAAGTTGGTGACTTAGGGAGTTATTCTGCCTTCTGATGTGTTACAATCTCTCTATTGCAGGGGAAGAAGTTTCAAATATAGAAGGATGTGCCACATCCTCTGCCTTGTTGACCTGTTTTC
>NW_007727765.1:12355-17093 GCF_000696425.1 Galeopterus variegatus | reverse complement strand
GGGGAAGAAGTTTCAAATATAGAAGGATGTGCCACATCCTCTGCCTTGTTGACCTGTTTTCCTCCTCACCAGACCACTTCCTTCAGATTGGGGGGTATCAGTGAGGTTTTTCAAATATTCGTGACTATCTTCATCTCAGTATTGCTTGAGGGAGTAGAAAAAGGAGATCTATCATTCCCAGGCTCCTTTGTTTTCTTAAATATGATAGGGGATCATCATTAAGATATTTTCCAACTTACTACAGCACCTGTAAACAATTGGCCCATATTCAATTTGACCGGGAAAAGGCAAATCAAATCCAATAAAAAAGTCACTTTCTTGTTCTTTCAAGTATAGTAGGTGTGAATAGAACCATTTAGACTCTGAAATGACTTAACTTGATAAATTAAAATTGCACTTGACATAATAGCATAGTGAAGATTATTCACAAAATTAAAATGTTCTTTTCAGGAAATGTGATTTGTACATTTGCACATTAAAAATAAAGAAGACTCTTGTTGAGTCTTCTCACTCCCCCTCCACAATCCTGATGTTTCACATTGAAACAAGGACAAGAATAAATTAAGTTGCCTGTAGTTGACCATGTTGGTTTCTCCAATTCATCTTTCCCATTGGTATAAAGATAAGGGAAGAAAAAATTTAAACAGACTCGTTTTTATGTTCATGAGATAATGTTGGTGTAAATTCAAAATGTAAAATATTAATCTTAACTAAATAACTTAAGATTTAATATAATGCAATGTTTTTAATTTTCAAAATGTCGAAGACAAGCAAGCAAACTTTGGTTTATGAAAATTTTATTGGTCTTGTTTTTTTTCTGTGGCTTTGACAAGTTTCTCTGCTTATGGTTTAGTTTTAAATGTTTTTGCTACTGGAATCTCTTCAGTAATGTTAATTCCAATGGTTTCTCACCTCCCATACAATGTCCACTCAAAGGGGAGGCAGGAAGAGGCTCACCTTTCACATATAGCGGGTTCATGTTATTACAAGTCTTAGCTCTACTTCTTCACGTAAAACTTGTAATACAAAAATCTGCTTATTTTGCTTGATGATACATACAATATGAGACTTTTGGCTACCAAAGACTTAAACAATATAAAGATGAAGTATGTGTTTTGAGATGCTTTCCCAGAGCAGAAGATGCATTTTTATACAATAGGACACTGCCCTGCTACCAGTAGGATGTATTTGTGAGAAAGCTTGTTCATGCAAGTCTAGAGTTCCTTGCATTATTCTCAGTACCATTCCTTTTGCAGGTGGCCTTAGTTGCCTTTGGCTTTACTGCTTTCAGGATTTTAGTTTTCATCTGATAGCTGCCATTCTAGCCCAGTTGTTCCTTCACTTAGAACTTAAGAACTCTATGATACTGGCTATTTGGATTCTTAGCTGAACTACTTACCCTTGTCTGGCTCATGGTTTTACATTGTTCTGTGTCATTTTTTCTATTCCTAGTCCCAGTCCTAGCACATACCTGGATCTCTCTGTAGGAGTGTACGATTTTACATATTGAAAAACTTGTCAGAATTTAATATCATTGGTAGTCATATAGCTCCCAGTGGAGATCAGGGAACCAGCCCAATTCTTTCCTATCTATGTCCCTGGAAAGAGGACATATATGTGCCCTCAATGACTGAAACTTTCCCACTTCTTGGAATAAGTGTTAGAATGATGCAGCCAGTATCAATTTCTTCTTGTTAGCTTTGTAGATAGGAAATGATACAAAATATCCTGTAAGAGATGACCAGCAAATCATTAGAAATGATTATTTAGAAAGTAAATCAGACAAGAACATCTGGACAGCAGTAACTCTGGAAGCCTGGAAAAATGTAAGAGGAGATTTCTTCTTGTTAGCTTTGTAGATAGGAAATGATACAAAATATCCTGTAAGAGATGACCAGCAAATCATTAGAAATGATTATTTAGAAAATAAATCAGACAAGAACATCTGGACAGCAGTAACTCTGGAAGCCTGGAAAAATGTAAGAGGAGAACCACAGTTTGGCCTCAAAGTAAACTAAGTAATGGTCATTATAGAACAAGGATACTTTCTCTTTGATGTTTTTACTAAGAGAAGCTCAAAATAATTTATAGACATGCATTAATAATTAGTTTTCTGCACACCCTCTTTTTTGAATGCAGTTTAAGCATTCAAAATTTAATTTAAGAGACAGAGGGATGAAGATTGACTTATTCAAAGCACTTACCAGGTCAGTGGTTGGATTTTGTTGAGATCCTTCATTCACTGCAGACCACACTGCTTCTAATGCCTTATGTATAATTCATCTCAGCTTCACCCAAATTAGGAGCTGACATTTTTTGGTAACACAAATCATAGCTTCTTGTCAGTAAAAGAACCAAGTGTGGGAAACACAGACTGCTAAGAGGCTCAGTATGCTGCTAACTTTGTTGTTTTTGTACAGATTTGAGAGAATCTAATAGTTTGGCACCTTTATGTTGGCACATGCATGCATACGTTTATTGATGAAGTTGATTTTTCTTCCACCCAGGTATTTCCTGGGAAAGCGAGAAAGGAGATCATTCTGAGGATTTTCTCCAGAGTGGTTCAACATGAATTAACAATAAAAGTCCATTAAAATGGTTTGAGTTCAATAATTTTCTATAATAATTTAGAATGATAACTGTCATTCTAAAAAACAGAATTGGCTTTTTTATTTCACCCTTTTCAATGTACTTTTGGAATTAAAAAATCTTTCCCCCCTGACAGCCGTGTAACTCTTCTTCTCTTTTAGTCTCTCCCTGTTGGGACAGTGAATACCTATGATCAAAGGTCCAATTTGCTTTCTTAGTGTGTAGAACTGTCATTGATTTCAAGACAATTTGAGGTCAAGCTGAGCTATACACACATAAGAGGAGAAGAGAGCACAATCCGGAGGTTAGAAGATTCATTTGAACTTTGATTCCAAATGTTAACCAAGGGTTTCCCTTTATCTTTCTACTACATAAAGAATGAGTTTGCCAATTATATCTTCACATGGGTAAAAATTGTGCTATGCTCTGAATAATAAAGAATTCTAGCAAGAAATTTTCTAGATGTCACATGTACTTTGTTACATAATAGTTGTTTCTATTACACATACTCTCTTTGAAGAGATCAGCTAGTTCATTATTAACATTTTTTCACAAGATAATTTTTTACTTTATAGCCTTAGAAATATCTATGATTTAATTCAACTTAAGTTCAGTAGTCTTTACAGACTTTTTCCAAAATCATTTCAGTAAAATGGAACCAAAATATTGCAGGTTTATTCATGCTTAGAGTTTTCTGTTATAAGATATTGGCTTTACCTAGTCAGAATTCTTAATGAATGGGAGTTTAAAAATGTAACCATTTTTTTCTGAGAAGGAACCAAATCAACAAAGCTGCCAATAAGGAGTTAAATTTAAAAATCAATGTAGAATTTTTGTCTTGATCAGTACATGTCTAGTAGTTGTCTTCCACATCTTCTACATCTATCATTCTCTGTAAAGTCACTGATATTGGCAGGTTTATCCCAATGGCTAGGAGTATAAAAATCAAAAAAATATTACATGATATTCACTTATGTTCTTTCAACTATCATTCTCTGTAAAGTCACTGATATTGGCAGGTTTATCCCGATGGCTAGGAGTATAAAAATCAAAAAAATATTACATGATATTCACTTATGTTCTTTCAACTAAGGCATGGATATTAGAATATTTGTAAAGACTGTAAATAAAAATAATTGAAATGAAAAATAGTGTTTATGTTAAGACTAAGATAATTAGAGAATTCAAGAGGCCATGGCCTAAAAACTGGTGTTCAGTGTTCGCCGGAATTTTTTTTTAGCTCTCTAACTTAATATTCATGTAGGTTGTGGCAAATTAATAAAACAAGCTTGTCTACTTCTCACAGTGTCATACAAGATATCCAAAATGGTTCCAGCCAATAGCAAGAAAAAAAAAATTAATCCATTCAATCAGGGCCATCTGGTATATTACTAATAGACTGCAAATTAACATTTGAAATCTATCATCCTTCTTAGAACTTTTTCCAAGAAAACCATTAAGAATGCTCCCATTTCAACATCTAATATGTATTAAAAATCATAAGTGAATATTTAGGAGTCAGTGTCAAATGCTAGTATAATAAGAACCACAAAATTGGCACATTATTTATTATACCAGAATTTTATTATTGCTTAGAATAATAAGGCTGGAGCTTAAAAATATTTGCTGATTGTGGAGAAATTATTGTTCAACTCACATTATGACTACAGCATCTATTCACAAATGGAAGTTAAATGGCTCATATATTTTCAGAGATGAATGATATACATAATCCATTCAAGCATCCACCTTTTCATCCATCCATCCATCCAGTTTTGGGAGTTTACCTTGAATACACTCAGGTATTGATGCCTATATTCCAATATCAAGAGTGCTACGAAAGCTGTGATAAACATTCAACATTCTTTTACCAACTCTATTTTATACTTATTCTGTGCCAGGCATTGGACTTAGGATGAGGGATACAGACTGAAAATGTTCAACTCACTTTGCATTAAGAAGAAGCACACAAAAACAGACCACCAAGGCAAAAAAAACCTCTCCAAATTCATTTTTGAGAAAGTAGTAACAGGGATCTAGTGCAAGAGATTAGCTGCAGATGTCCATGATGACATGAATAATTAATCTGAATATCTGTATGATTTTTTCCAGTAACTAGATAAAAGAATACATTGTTCTACTTTAAAAA
>NW_007727765.1:9844-11367 GCF_000696425.1 Galeopterus variegatus | reverse complement strand
AAAATGCCTTACAAGGCAGCATTTTTGCGAGATAATAGTTGATGACTGTCTTTTCCCAGAAGTTTTACATTTCTCAAATGCAATCTAGTTATTAACATTGATTTTAATTTACACAAACAATACTGTCTATGATACATTAACATTGAAAGGAAAGTTCTAGCAATTATTTTTGTAGATCTTCCTTATACTCGTAATTGGAGCTGTGTGAGTCATAATTAAAATAAAATATAAAATTGTTTACTGGTAAGTCAAGTTGTCATTGCTTCTTATGTTTCACCACAAAAAGTACATTGATCATTTCATAAAATATTAAAAAGTTGAAAGCTTCAAATAATTTTTTTTATGAGCATGAATGAATATGACAACAACCAAGAAGATTTAATGATAGCTTCAAATTAGCAAATAAAATTGATACATATTTATTGAAGACCTTCTACATGTAAAAGAATCTATCTTCTTTGAGCACAAGTCCTGATTTTTTATGTTGACAAAGGGTTTTCAAATGACCGTAGATCTAAGATCAATACCTAAATAAATTTGTGTTGTGTTGCAATGCTTATCACTTTGCTATTTTTCTGTAAGGTGTGGTTACCATCAAAATGATTAGCTAAGGCAATTTCACATGTGCTGAATATAAAAATAACACACCTAAAGCCAATATGAAACCAAATATATGACGTAGTGAAAAGAATAATGGGCTCATATTCACTTTGTACTGAATGATTTTTATAATGATGAAATTTCCCCAGTCTTAGTTTCATCATCTGTAAAATGAGCAGTTTATAATACCCAAAGATCTTTGATAAATATAGCTTCATAAATATGACATAAAGTCAGAAATATAACTGTAATAGCATATGGTATACCAATTTTTTNAAGTGCTAATTTTTATTTCCTTGAAGACTTTAACTCTCTTTTCACAGGAATAAGAAGTGAGATGTTAAATAATTGGGCAGGTTGGAAAAAAGGGAGTGAAATTCTTGAGTAGAATAGTGTAGAAGGAATCCATTGTGGATTCTGTCTCTATGTACTGGTAAATGACACCAGGGAAAATGGTAGAGTGTACCTTTCTGGTGATCAAACAGGTAAATCTTCAAGATCTACCAGCAGAGCCTGATTTACTTGTTGGAAACTCTTGTCTTGTGCCATAGTTAATGTCATATTTTCACAATAATATTTGATTTCTAATGTGATTTCCTATGTATGAGAATAATTTTGTCGAATACATATTTCTTAAAAATATGAACCTGGAAAACTCACCTTTTTCTTTTATTCTTTTCTCTATTATTTATCGAGAACCTATTATGACCAAGAAACACTGAGCTGAAAACCACTCAGAGAGTCTGAAAAGGTTTAAAGACATGGTCCATGTAGTGGGGAGAAAATGGGTATGCAAATACCTGTGGCACAAAGCAGGCCATAATTATTTCCCCTGAATTAGCATAAAGCACTATAAAGAGTAAGAGGTTCCAGGGATCATTATCAGATGTGGGGAGCAGGAATCAGTCATTTCTTCAAAGAGT
>NW_007727765.1:8644-9763 GCF_000696425.1 Galeopterus variegatus | reverse complement strand
AGAGGTTCCAGGGATCATTATCAGATGTGGGGAGCAGGAATCAGTCATTTCTTCAAAGAGTCCTCATTCTTTTTCGTGGACGGTGGTGTTTGGAGCTAAGATCTGGTGTGAGATGTTGCTGTTTGCTTCCTGTTCCTTTCAGTGAACAGAGTTTGGAAATGTACATATGAATAAAATATATACATTTGTATAAAATATAGATTTATAAATAAATGTGTATATGTTTATATACATATATAAATATATACATAAACACATTTTCATCTGTTTTTAAATTTCTTTGTATATTTTTAAAATCATGAGTCTATACTGATTCCTCTAATTCCAATTCAAACAGGCTTCATTCTAGATTTCCCCATTTTCATATTGTAACTTCCTTCCCTAGTACTGAGAAACCTGGCTGTCATTATTATTAATGTTATTAGATCAGTTCTCCATGTATAGAAACAATCTCTCATTACAACTCCTGGTGCCTCCCACATGCACGGGCTTTTGTCATCTCACTCATGTCTGATGCCCTGTGACCAGTCACCCTACCATATGATGCTGTGCTCATCCCAGTCAGGGCACACAATATGCTACATCAGGTCAGCTGACATGTGGGTTACTTAATCAATACTTGAGTGATTAATGTATCTCAATAACACAATGCTTGGGGTTTTCACAGAGCAGCTTATTGTCAACAGAACAGCTTCCTGTAATGCCAACAATATTAGGCCTTATTTCTGGGTTAAAAATACTTCATGTTAGTGTCAGACTCAAGTCCAGTTGTTTCATTCCAGCCAATACAAGAGAAGTATGCAAATAGATTTTGGATGAGATTTGAAAAGGCCCAGGCTCAATGAAGAGGATGGAAGGGATTTTCTGTTGACATTTTAAACTGACTCATTTAATAATTTAATTCTCCCTGGGCTTGTGAACAAAAGCAGATGAGGTGTTTGAAGATGCAATATAAAAGAAGGCAAAGGGCACAAAGAGAAGAATAAAGAGATTTAAAAAAATCTTCTGGTTAATTCATGGTATTTTTACTTAGTACACAAGTAGAAAGGAAAAAGAAATGAGAGACAATTTATTAATTAATCTTACAGAGTTTAAATACAGGCAAAATTTCAATGCTAC
>NW_007727765.1:5951-8222 GCF_000696425.1 Galeopterus variegatus | reverse complement strand
TGAGAGACAATTTATTAATTAATCTTACAGAGTTTAAATACAGGCAAAATTTCAATGCTACAGAAAAAATAGTAGGAAATAAAGATGTATAAAAAAATATTTATATTAAGTATTGATGGGGTTCAGGACATACTTCCTCAAAGTATAGCACCTTGGCATTTGAAGAAGCAGCTGAAGCAGGAAGTTCACTCTGACCTTCCTCTCACCCTTCTCCCTTGAAGCAGGCCATAAAAAATTCTCTGACCTTTCAGACAGGAGCCCACCCTATGTCCAAAAGAAAGTAATGTCATCTCTGAAGACACAAGGACACAGAGAAGCCTGAAAAAACAGGCCTTGCTAAGTCTCCCTCTCCCTCCAGTTTATTACTATTAGATTATACTCCCTTTGTCCAATTAAACGTATACACGACTCTCCATTCTTCATCCAACTGAAGCACAAAAATACACAGGTTTTCCTGTTTCTTTGGGTCCTAGTTTCTGAAGCCTCCTGTGTCATGTAAAACTTATATTAAATACGTTTGTATGCTTTTTTCTTGTTAATCTGTCTTTTGCTATAGTTGCCTCAGCCATGAACCTAGTGATGGGTAAGGAAAAGATAAATCTTTCCCTCCCCTACATTATCTAAACAATACAATATCTACGGCGTCTAAGTCAATAACTAAACTATGACTTGAGAGATAAGGCCTAATATAGGTTGCAATCACATAGCTAAATAACAGTTAAGCAATATCTGTAAACTACAGCAACATCAATCAATGTATGTTATTAATGGAATGTCAGTGATGTGGTGTTGGTCAGTAGTCTTGTGAAATCATTGTGGGCAAGGAATTCTAGAACTGTAGGTCTTTCATGGGTATCCCCATTTTGCCTGTTGTTTGCCCCAAATAGACTCAGTTTACTTGGGGTACAATTATTTGCAGCATCTTCTCTAATTCTGAAAAGTGTTCCAGCTCGGATAATAAACTATATATGGTCATCTTATCTTTAGACAGAATTTGGAGAGAGAAAGCTGAAGGAATCTCAGCTCTTATTGTCTGTTACTTTAACCCACAGGAAATAAGGCAATTTAAAGCAAGTCATTCAAAGGCACAAAGTCTAGTCCTTCCTTGCACTACATGTAAATGCAAATTGGACCAATAAGCTCCATTTTACACCAGCTGTAACTTCTGGGTGGTCTTTAAAGAGAACTCATTTAGAGTGCATTTCAGGGATGCAAGGGAAATTTCACGGACTGCTAAAATGAGGGTGGGAGGTCTGCAGTTGAGAGAGTTTCAGTCACTATATTACAGAAAGCAGGAGAAAAGCTTTTCTAGCTATAGCTGTTGCTTGAAACTTCAGCCACTAGTTACTCACCAACATACTTTGTTCATAGCATTCTATTTCCCCATATTTCTAGATAAATTCTGAATACCATGTTATTCAAGGTGGTGTCATGGATTAAGAAATGTAATTTAGCATTCTTTGTCCATAGTATTCAATGTTGACAGAATATGCTGTCAATGCTTCCTTTTGTGTAATGAAAGGAAAACAAGCTTTAATAGGATTTCATACTTTGGTTGTGTTATTATTCAATATTAACAGTACAGTGGGCGCAAAATTATTAGTAATATACTTCCACATTGAGTATTAAGATAGAAATGGGTTGTCTGTCTGTCGAGATTAACTGAAAAATGCAAGACCTGCTTGTGAAATATAACACAAAGTTTTAAAGACCACCTTGTTTGATCAAATCCACTGAGAAAAACTTATCTGTATGCAAACAAGGACTATTTGGTGGCAAGACCTGCTTGTGAAATATAACACAAAGTTTTAAAGACTACCTTGTTTGATCAAATCCACTGAGAAAAACTTATCTGTATGCAAACAAGGACTATTTGGTGCAACAAATATATCTTTGCTTGTAAAGACACTGTGAAATCTTTAACCAATTTTAGATGAAGGGAGGACAAACAATTGAAACGTTTATGGCAAGATATGGAGAATGAAAAAGTACGTTTAAAGGACGAGAGAAAGAAAAATAAATCAAAGCAAGGAAGAAAGAAATATAGTGGCTGGGAGTCCACAAGGATGAAATCAGAATGAGAAAAAACAGCAAGAAATCTGAAGGTACTGTTCCAGTAAAGTGGTTCTACTACAATCTGCATTTTTTTTGCTTACAAAGAATGTTTTGCTAACTGCTGAAAATGGCTTTTTAAAAAATTTATTTATTTATATTTTTCGTTAAATTTTTATTTTGTCAATATACAATGTATTAGATTATTATGGCCCATCA
>NW_007727765.1:0-813 GCF_000696425.1 Galeopterus variegatus | reverse complement strand
GCGGCCCCCTGTGTGGTTGAGTTATCTCCCACACCAGGGTGCGAGCACCCCAGGGGAGGATTCACACAGTTCCTCTTTGAATCCCCCCAGCATGAGCTGGCTCAGCGCCCTCAGGCCGTCAGCTCTCCGGCAGGTTCAAGCGGGCTCAGAGGCACCCTGGTCACCCCTCTCCCAACCAGAAATAAGTCTGGGGTTCTTCTGAACTGAAGGCCACAGAGATGGTATCTGCCTCCCAGAAGCAGGAAGTTTACCTGGGGCCAAAGCTCCAGGTGTGGTGGAGTGACAGTCTGGCCGGGATCCTCTTCCCTGCCTTCCCGATGCTGGCCGGGGGCTCCCCATGCCACCAGCCCCACCAGAGATCTGCAGGTGGAGTGGGATTGGTGGCCAGTCCACAGGCCCTGGGGGGCCCCGTGCTGAGGCACACAAGTGGCACAGCTCAGTAAGGAGCCGCGCCAAGCGAAGATGGCTGGTCTGCCCGATCTGAGCTGGCCGGCTCCACCCCCACCAGAGAAAATGGAGGCAGCGCTGGTGCTGGTGCCTAGCCTGGTGTGGTAGGCGGGAGCCGGGCAGGCATTTGCCTCACAAGCGGGGCTGGGCTGGGGGTCACTCACAGAGCTCCCAGAGCTGGGCTGGTCCAGCGCCTTCCTCTCCATCTCTGCGTCGCCGCTGCCATCTTTCCTGGCCTTTGTTGCCTCGGGCTGCTCGCTTGGTCTCCCGGCACGGTTGGGGCGCTCTCAGGAATCTCCTTTTGTATCGGCCCTAAAACCTCGAGACTATAGTTGCTTTTTTTCATTGTAGATTAGTTGATCAGTG
>NW_007727764.1:370973-372342 GCF_000696425.1 Galeopterus variegatus | reverse complement strand
TCTGCTGATTCCCTCCTGCTGTCTATATAAACTGTGACCTTCTGGCTAATAAATGAGACTTTATCAGAATACTGTCTTGTCTCAATTTCTCACGTCTCTTGTTCCATCCCATTCCCACTTCCCCCTCCAGGGTCTGCGTTGAATATCCCGTGGGTCAGGACACTCAATCTGGATTAGATTAAGAGAAGGACAAAAATGTGTTAATTTTTAGGTTTCAGTAGAAAATTAGTATAAACATATATGCACATATCAATATTGCTCAACAGTATAAATATACCAGGCCAGAGTTGCATTTTCTAACTGGAATGTAACAACCTATTCACTAGTCACGTTCTTCCTGATAAACTCATCACTGAGAGCATACAGTGTCTCTTCTTGTTGCCCCTTCACTGGATACAGCAGGTTCCACTCCTGCTGTCCCCAAATGGGCTGATTTTTTTTGTGGGGGGAGGAGGGTTTGTTTTGTTTTGTTTTGTTTTAAAGAAAAGGCTCCTTTTATTCCTCCTATCAGTTTATATTTTAGTAACAACTTTTACATGAAGAATGTTTGCTTAGAAACAGATATTTCACTGAAATTGTGTTTGCCTCTCCTTTCCTCCCCTAACACCTTATGATAAACATATTTAGTGAAATAGTATGAGGATTGGTGTGTTTAGGGAGTATCTCAGAAGACATATTACACACAGCAGCCATTTTCTCTTCCTTGCACTGTCAGGCTAACGTCAGTATAAGCAAAGATACAAACATTAAAGAGTACCCAACAGAGGCCTCACTGATATAGAAGAAACTGTGTTACTTAGATATACACCTCTTTGGAGTGTGCACATTAAATAGCCATAGTCACAGAGTGCCTAAAAAGCAAGATCAGTCCCTTACTTAAATAAGAGTTCACAATATCAGTTTAAGAAAAAAAATTAACTTCTATATTTGTTCACAATCACTAGCATTTCATTGCAACCAAATCATACTATACAGATGTCTCCCCTTCTGAATAAATATCTTCAAAGACAGAAATCCTTCAAACTGCCATAGGCAATTTAGTTTCTAGAAACTTCACGGTTCCAAAGTTTTCTTACATCTTAGCTAAATCCTCCCAGCTGTAGTTTATATCTCTTTTCTCAAGATGAGAATGCTTCTTTATCTAGGTATGTTAGGTCATTCTATACTCAAAACGGAAGAAGGTAGAAATGTTAACCTGAAGGCAACTGCTGTAACATTGCCAAATCCAGCTGAGGTTCTAGTGGGAGATATGAGTGTTTTAAGGAAAAAGGAAAAATCTGTGGATCACAAATTGTATATACACCTGTTCTTCTCCCAGTGAACACTGAAAGCTTTGCAGGAGCCAAATTTCTCATTAAAAAAAAAAAAA
>NW_007727764.1:369528-370522 GCF_000696425.1 Galeopterus variegatus | reverse complement strand
AAAAAAAAAAAAAGAAGAAGTATGTTCATCAGATAAAATAGTTACTGGAAATAGTTGTACCATGGGGTTTATGTGGATGGCTAAGAAATCTAATTGGTAGTTCCAAAAACTATAGTGTCCTTTAATCACTGAATTTTAAAACACAATGGAAAATTGTGGTCTTGGGTGATAGACTAGAAAGTAGTTATTTTCATTTTGGAGGCACACATAAGAAAAGGTTTGATCTTAGTTTCCTGTTTATGGGAGAGAAAGGCTGTATACCAAAACAGTAAAATTAGCTTCATTAATTGGGCCTTGCGGCTTGACGCTCCTGTGAACTATTCAAGAAATTACAGGCTATCACATACTATCATGATTGTATAGTAACAGAAAATCTTAGAAATATTACAGCTATCACAACAGAGAAGTTAATATCTAACAGTAAAACTAACCATCTTTTTCTGGATAAGCATTTCTAGTGGTTTAGTCATTATGATAGCCAAAAAGGCTCTGAGAATTTGACAGCACCATTTTCTTTTTCACATTCTTAACAAAAACTTGATCTCTTTACAATTTCAAGGAATACATCCCAACAAAGTAAGAAAAGACAGGTTGGTTCCAGTTTGCAAGGCTTATTGAAGTTGGCAGAGTACTGCTGGACATTCTGTCATGGTATATGATAGTGTGAACACAAGCTTGAGTTTCACAAAGTCCTCTCCCATCTGTAACTCATTGTCCAATTTTGGAGAAATAACCTGCCTCCACTTGCCTCTCAATCTTAGCTGCTTCAACTATAAAATGGGATTAATAATCTCAAGAGGTTGCTCTAAGGATGAAATGAGATAAGACATATAAAAATCTGCACATTACCAAGCCCTCGAGACCATTAGATTCCCTCGTTTCCCTAATGGGCATCTCAAGGAAAATGAGGGTGATCTGTTGAACATAAGGATCTAACTTCACCTGCCTAGCACTGTGATTAAAAACCTCTTCAAAGTGTGACATGATTAAGAAA
>NW_007727764.1:343509-367853 GCF_000696425.1 Galeopterus variegatus | reverse complement strand
AAAAATGGTGGCACTCCTGAAATAGTTTGAACTTTATTTGTTCAGCAGTGGGAAAACTACTTAAGGTTTCTGAGCTGGGGATTCATGGGATCAAAGCTGTGTTAATGAAGATGCATCTGGCAGAACTGATTAGAACAGCACTGTGTATGTGAGCGTGTGCGCATGCGTGATTTTCCCAGTGAAACACTGCTAGGTGGAGGTCAATTGTGGGTGTGTTGTAAGTAATGTATTATAAAAAATACAAAACCAAAGCTTGCAAATGATTTACTTGTTTGTATCAATTTGAGCATTTTCAAGGTTATTTCTGTAAGATGTCACCCTTACTAAATGCTTTATTAAACAGCAGAGAAATGGACAGAAAAAAAGATAGCTCAAACTCAGGGAGTGGTATAACCTTGAAAACCCCCACCACTGTGAGCCTACTTGGGAAAGTCAGCTCTCTTGGGCTCCAGCAGGCAGATGGGTGAAAACCAGTCCAGTAGACAAAAGTACTGTAATACAATAAATATAAGCAAAAACAGACTAAGATTAAAACATAATTTTTAAAAATTATGACTTGACTCTAACAGTGGGCATAATTTTCTTTAAAAATTGTTGTTTTCAATTGGTTTTTAAAAGAAATTATAAAGAAAGCATAAAAGCAAAACAAGGAAGGGGTAATTTCATATTAAATAACAGTTTGATAAGTTTAAACTATTCACAATTGATCAATTAAAATAAAATAATCCTTCATTATCTCTAGTAATCAACATCAATGAATTTCTGAACTTCTGGGCTGGTGACAATGCAAAAATAAGATGCTAAATAGATTTTTTAAGCTAACCAGAATCCAAATAAGTAAATGATATTACACTTAGAAATCATCCATTAAGTTATTTCAGAATGTTTAAAAATTACACTCCAAAATGGAATAGAAAAAATTGCTTCTCCTCAATTTTGGACTAAAAGATGATGACTAATACTTCTGTAAGTGTCACGATTACAAATTATTCTTTCAATAAGACAAATCTGAAAAACTGTTTGAAATAATTTGAAGAATAACTAGTTCAACTGCAGAAGTAGCTCAGAGATTCAGAGGAAGAGCAAGAAGAAACAGAGAAATCAGCTGAAAAGATTTTCCCAAAACATTGGCAACACTGAAACCAAAGGAAAAAAGTCCTAAAAAAAGTTTAGATCATCATTCATTGACAGAAATAAAAGAGGTAAACATGAATCTTTGGAAGTGCAAAGTATTTTTTAGAATCAATGCCTTGAACAGCACAGCAATTTTTAAATATTAGAGGGAAAAAAAGCTGAGTCATATCTCTATTCTATAGTGAATTAACTCATCCTCATAGCCATGTATATAGGCCAGAATGAGTGTATATTATGTTAAATTCATCACTAAGTTATTTCTATGGCTTGGATGAATAGTATTATCCTTTGGGATCAGGTTGCAAAATATATAGCCATGAAAAATATTCTACAATCTGGCTTGAAATTCCCAAGACCAAAACAAGTCATTCCAAGGTCTTAAAGGCAAATCCAGTGAATACCTCTCATTCCTTCTATCCTTTTCTCCAAAATGCTCACCCTTTCTTTGAGCATATACAAAACAAAGATCAATTAGATCCAATCACAGATGTTGAGAAACTAACAGTCAAAATAAGGAAACTTAACTACTACACAAATTATTTTAAGTGAATCTGCCAAAGTGCTAAAAGGATGTTGGTAGAAGAAATCCCTAACTCCTTTGCACTTGTTTTTTCCAAGACTCATTTCTCTACCTTTACTTTTGACCCCATCCACTCATATCTCCTAAGATCCTGCTCCACCCACTAAACTTTCTTTCACCTGATCAATCTCTCCTATTTGTGGCTTCATCTACTCAACATATATAATCATACTCAAGCTTTTCTATAATCAGCGTCTTAGTCCATTTACGATGCTTATAACAAAATACCTGAAACTGGGCCATTTATAAAGAAAAACGAAATCTATTGCTTATAGTTTCTGAGGCTGGGAAGTCCAAAGTCCATCTGGTGGTGGCAACAGTGACCCAGAGGTCTCACATTGCAAGATGGTGGAAGCAGATAGAGCAGAGAGAGACACTCTCCTCTTTTATTAAAGCCCTCAGAACCACATCCCTGAACACCATTTTTAATCCATTCACCACTGTGCAGTCCTACAAGTCTCCACCTTTCAATTTACCATAATAGGATTTCCCACGCTCTTAACAGTCACAGTGAGAGCTTCGTTTCTAACACATAAAACTTGGGGGATACAATTTAAGCTTCATTGAGTTTTGGGGGGACATAATTCAATCCACTACAATCAATAACACATAGAAAATATTACCCTAAAAGGTATATTCATTGTACTCGTAATGACTGAGACTATTTTAGATATCCATGTAGTTTTAATATTCTTTGTTTGCTTTTTTAAGATGTATTTTTTTTTCACATGTTATACTAGGGAGTTCATTCAAATAATAGTATAAAAAGTGAATAGAATTATTACTAACAATGTTATAGAGTCCCTAAATGAATCAAGAAGCTCTTAGAGAATACTGTCATAAAATGAATAAAAATGTAAATTGTTTAAATACTGCTAATGTAAAATGCAATATATAACTGACATGTTAGAAAAACAAATACTGTTACTCAATCCCAGAGTGTCATAAAGAAAAGGTAAACCACTCCAATAAAATTAATCAACTTCTGCCAAATATTTGTTGATTTGTCTTCTAGTTAAACACAGTTTAGTAAGTATCCCAGTAAATTTCAAAAAGGGAGAGAAAGAAATTTGGGCCAACGACAAGATATCATCTCTTTCTAAATCTAAAATTTGGGGAGAAATTATGTTCCCTTTTTAAACTGATTTTTTTCACTAAATATTAATATCATGGCTTCCCTATTAATTGTGCCCCTTTAGCATTCTTTTATTTTTTCACTCATTCATTCACTTATTCAACAAATGTTTGGCATGATTACCATATATCAGGTTCTTTCTAGGCACTGGGGATATAGCACTGAAAAAAGCATTAAAAAAAATCAACAATTTCATAAAACCTCCATTCTGGTAGATGTACAACTAAACACATTTCTCAATAGTGTGTCTGCCCAAAATTCACTGAGGCAAGAAATAAGATATTTCTGGGCCAGGACAGGCATCTGAATGCTCAGGTAAGCTCAGGTAATGCTCAGGTAATGCTCAGTTAACCAAACAATCAATGTGAGCAATTAGTCCTCTGTTGCAAAGGTATTACTTTCTGAAGTGGCTGTAAAACTATTTCCTTTCTTCTGCATTCCATTAGTACCTTCCCTTTTATAGCTATTCAGAAAAGATAACTTCCTAACAAAGAAGCCTTCACAAAGGCTTATTTTGCCCTCAGATGTATATTTCCAAAAAATGATATATGACAGTGAGGGGCTGACTCAGTCAGCCTTGGTACAGTGCATGCTGTGGGGAATTACTGTTTTTTTAAACATCGTACTTATAGTATCAGGGCAGTGGGGAATTGGTTAAGATCTGATCTAATCTGACAAAGCCAAACGAGTATAATAGCTACCCAAAACTGGGAGCAGGTTAAGAAGTTCGAATTTCATCTTTAAGGTAAAAGAATTTCAGAGACCATGTCAACTTCTCATTACCCCAGGAAGAGAAATTATGTACACTAAATAAACACAGCTACAACCACACAGTGCCTGGAAAGCAAGATCAGTCTCTTGTTTAAGTAAGAGTCACAATTTCAACTTAAGGAAAAAATAAGAATTGCCTTCCATTTTTCTTCATATTCATTAGCACTGCATACAGTAATAATGCAACTATACTACACAGATGTCCCTCCTTCTGAAGAACACTGAAAAAAATGAACCCTTGAAACTTCCACATAAATTTTAGTTTTCAGTAAGCCTATCAAACCTAAATCCTCCCAACTTCAGTTTACATTTCTTTACTCTTGTTTTTGATGCCACTTATAACAATGAAGAATTTCTCAGTCAGTAATTACTAGACTTCTAGGAGATCCATGAAATTAATCCCATATGCATTTCCTTTCCTTTCGGAATACTCCAGCCCAAACCTACTGGTGCAGAATAGCCCAGAAAGCATAAAACAACTCAGATCTAAAAATCTAGCAGCACTCACTGATAGAAATTCCTTGTCCCTTGACCTCAGTTAATGGGGCACATGTCACTTAATATGACGTTAAATCAAGCTAAAAATATTAGTTCTGAGAATGACATCAATTCCAGCAAATAGGACATTTCTGTTATGTTAGCTGTTCTCCAATTCAACTACCCATGTTTTTCTTCAGTCCTTCTTTTCCTTTTACAGAGACTATAACGATAGGCCCCTAACTGGAAGTATTCCTGCAATCAATATTAAGATAGAATCTAATAAAAGAGTTTCAAAATACATGAAGCAAAACTGGGGGGGTCGGGGGGGACTTCCACTCAAGATGGCAGAATAGATGGTCCCCAGTGTCACTCTCAAAAACCACTCCTAACATTTGGAATCCCAGCCGTTTCCAGGCTGGAGCTGCTGAGCGCATCCCACAAATCAACAAGTTTACAACCATTAAAAAGCAACAATAGCCAAGCTGAGGCCTCTAGAGCTCAGGGGAAGAGGAGGAGAGACCTACAGAGTGCATGAAGGCAGGAGAAGCCACGATGAGAGACAGAAAGACCCACTCTGACCATTTCAAGCCCCGGCCATTTCAAGGTTGGCCCTGGTGAGCACATGGAGCAGGAGCTGGCAAAAGCCACAGCTGGGCCCTTAGAATGAATTTGCTTAGAGGCGGCAGGGCAGAAGAGGGCCTTGGTGGCCCCCAGGCCAGCGAGACCACTAATAGGGTTCCCATGGACTCACACAGGAGCAAGGAGCCACAACGACTGAAAAAAGGCACCACTTAGAGGCCAGTGAGTCATTGCAAGGGACTGGCACATGGCTGCCCCATGGGAAGTATTTGGAGCACAGGCGGTGGGGGGGACGGGCTCACCAGAAGAACACTGGGGCACATCATGGACAGCTGATTTGCCCCCCAGTCAGTGCAGGACCACTCAGTGGATACAGTTAAGGAATACAGAACTGCAGGGGGTGCAGTTTAATGAAAAGACTCAGGCCCAGACCAGAGTTTCTACACAACCAGGTGTACAGGATCTCACGAGTTCTGGAAGTACCTAAGAAGTCAACCATTAAATCCTGAGCTGCTTTTTACAAAAAGCCTTCCCCAGGGAATCAGCAGCAAAATAGCAATTTAGCTCAACCACAGAGCTCAAGTACTTGTCCCCACAGGAAGTTCCCCCATTTTAGAAGTAAGCAAAGGATGACAAATTAGTTCCAGTGCAGAGTTTAAGTGGTGAGAGTAGCAAATATTCCAACACAGAACTGAAAAAACGACAAAATACCCACAGACCAGAGACAAAGCTTGATATTAACTAGTAAAGGTCTCACATCACCAAAGAACACCTATAAAACCTAGCAGGACCGGAAGTCCCCTGAGCTACCAAGCCAGGGAGTGGGTAGGGCTGGGGGCCTCTGCCATGTTCCCGGAAACCCGCAAGCAGCCCAGTGATGGCCACCAAGCCACCATAGGAAGCACTCCAGGCTCCTGAGCTGGGACAGTGAGGGGCAAGGGCTTCAGCCACACCCCCCTGACATCTCCACCCAACCCAGCAATGACCAAGCCACCACTGGAAGCCCCCTGGTCTCCCCTGCAAGAATGAGGGGTGTGCCACAGGCCTCAACCCTGCCCTTCCTCCTTCCTCCTTCTTCCACCTTATTTCCTTCCCTCTTCTCCTCTTTCCCTCCCCCAAGTGCTCCCCAACATCATAGGCGGTAAAAAATATATATATAAATAAATTTTTTTTTTTTAAATTTTTTAAAAGATGACCGGTAAGGGGATCTTAACCCTTGACTTGGTGTTGTCACCCCCCCACTCAGCCAATGAGCGAACCGGCCATCCCTATATGGGATCCGAACCCGGGGCCTTGGTGTTATCAGCACCACACTCTCCCGAGTGAGCCACGGGCCGGCCCTTAAAAATTTTTTTTTTAAATTTTGTTTTAAGCACCAGGAAAAAAAAAAGAGACATTCACAGAGATAGTTGAATAGTTTAACAATCTTCTCTCAGTTATTAATAGAATTTTTTTTTTTAATTTTGTTTTAAGCACCAGGAAAAGAAAAAGAGACATTCACAGAGATAGTTGAATAGTTTAACAATCTTCTCTCAGTTATTAATAGAAATAAACAAAAAAAATCAATAGGGACATAGAAACCAGAAAATTAAAACAGTAGAATATCATGAAATGATTTGGCCTGTCACTATTATAGAGCATTTCACAGTAAATGCAGAACATAGCTTATTTTTCAAATGCACATAAAAAATACACCAAGGTAGACCAGATTTGGGGCTTTAAAATAAGTCTCAATAAATTTCACACATGCAAAAAAAGCAAAATCGTGGAGCATGCATTCTATGACTACAAGGTATTGGGTTAGAAATTAATAATAATAAAATATTTAGAAAACTGTCCACATACTGGGAAACTGAGAACATTTCTACAAAGTCCTTGTATGACAGAACAAATCACGAGGAAATCATTTTCTAATTCAAACTATGATATGAATGATAATCAAAACACAACACAGCAAAATACTTAGTAATACTTTAATACTTAGTATTACTTTAATACTTAATACTTAGTATTACTAACATGGAAATTTGTAACTTTAAATGCCTATATTAAGAAAGAAAGGTATTAAAATAATATTCCAACTTAGGGAGCAAGAAAAACAGCAAATGACACACAATGTAAGTAGAAAACAGGAAATTAAAAAACAGCAGAGATTGATAAAATATAAAAAAGACAAACAGAACAAATTAAAAATCCAAAAGTTGTTTGTTTTAAAATATTAATAAAATTAATAAAACCTTTGACAAGACTTATAAAGAACAAACAAAAAAGAAAAAACAAATTACCAATATCAGGAGTATAATAGGAGGCATGAACACAGATCTCACAAAAATTGAAAGGATTCAAAAGAGTGTATTAAAAAAATTTATGCCAATAAATTTAGATGAATAGAAATTCAGAATTTCTATTTCTTTTTAACCCAGTTTTATTAAGCTGTGTCTTTTAAGGTATTTGTCAATTTCATCTGAATAGCCCTATAATCTATTAAAGAATTTGAGTTTGAAATTAAAAACCAAAGTTTGCACAAGTGGCTGCACTGATAAATTCTAGCATACATTTCAAAAGAAATAATAAAAACTACACAAATGCTCCCTAAAACTAAAAGGGAAAAAAGACAGTTCAGTTTTTTTTGTTTTTTTTTTTAAGATGACCGGTAAGGGGATCTCAACCCTTGGCTTGGTATTGTCAGCACCACGCTCAGCCAGTGAGCAAACCGGCCATCCCTATATAGGATCCGAACCCGTGGCCTTGGTGTTATCAGCACTGCACTCTACCGAGTGAGCCACGAGCCAGCCCCAGTTTTTTTTTTTAATGAGGTCATTGTTACACTAACATTTAAACCAAATAAAGAAATTACAATATAAAAAGCTACAGACCAACTTTTATCATGAACATAGATGCAAAGATCCTTAGCAAACTTAATAAATCAAATATAGCTATATGTAAATAAGAAAATACATTATGACAAAGTGAAGTTTATCCTAGGAATGTAAGTTTAGTTTAATATTTACCAGAGGCCTCAATCAGTAGAACATGGCAAGAAAAAAGGTAAATAAAAAAGGAAAAAGCAAAACTGTCTTTATTTTCAGATAATACAATCATGTGAGAGGAAAACACTATGTGCTAAGGAATCAACAACAACAAAAAGCTACTAGAACTAATAAATGAGCTTAGCAAGGTTGCAAATGCAATGTTAATATACAAAAAAATCAATTATATTTCCATATATTAGAATTGAATGTTGAAATCTGAAATTTAAAAATGCCATTAATTATAGCTTTATGAATCATAAAAATGAATAAATTTGAAAAACATGTACAAGACCTGTTTGCTGAAAAACTACAAAACATTCATGAGAAAAGTTAAAGATGACCTAAATAAATGAAGTTACTCCATGTTCATGAATTGGAAGACTTAAAATCAATATGCCCACTAACCTCAAATTAATCTATACATTTCACGCAATCATATCAAAACACCAGTGCATTCTTTCTAAATAACTGATAGGCTGATTCTAAAATTCAAAAGGAATTAAAATGCTCTATAGATTACAAGCAAGTAAAAAAACTATTAAATTCTAAAAGTAGAAATAAAAGCAATCACATTGAGAGCTAATGAACTTTATAGCCTTACCTCTGGAAGCTTTTATGAAAAAGTTGAGTGTTTTAATATAAATATCTAAGTGCACAAATATTTGGTTCTTTTCGATTTCTCCCCACTGACAGTTTCCTGTATTTATAATACACCATTACATCAATACTTCTACAAAGAAATTATTTACAGGGTGACAATATTATCAACATTTACTAAAAATAAAACTGAGTTGTAACCTAATGTTAATTAGTGAGTAGTCCACAACATGTATAGAAACCATATAGCATTTTATCTATAAATTCCATAATTAGGCACTATTGCACTGTCATTAAAAAAAGAAAAATACAAGAAGATCCTCTGACATTTACTTTTTTTTTTTTTTTTGTCCTTTTCATGACTGGTAAGGGGATCGCAACCCTTGGTGTGGTGTGGCCCACACCGCGCTCAGCCAGTGAGCGCACCGGCCATTCCTATATAGGATCCGAACCCGCAGTGGGAGCGTAGCTGCACTCCCAGCGCTGCACTCTCCCAAGTGCGCCACGGGCTCAGCCCTGACATTTACTAATGGCACAGTTTACATTTTCCAATTGTAGTATAGTAGCAGTTCTCAAAGTGCAGTCTAGGGACAGTTCAAGACCCCTCAATTATAATACTAAGACATTATCTGCCTTTTAATACTCTTTCTCATGAATGTAAAGTACCATTTCTCCAGAGGTTACATGACATGTACTATAACAACAGATTACATGCGGAAGCAAAAATGAAAATTCAGCTTGTCTTCTTTTAAGCCAGCAATTAAAAAGACCTACAAAAATGCAAAACAATGCCACTCTTCTATTTTTTTGTTTTAGAAAATATTTAATTTTCATTAATTTTTATGTTAACATGTAATGGGTTCATAATTATTATTTTAAATAAATATTTTAAATTCTGTTTCAATTTTTAATATGATAAATATTGATATACACAAAACACATTAATAAAAACTGTGTCCTCAAAAAAATTTTAAGAATGTAAAGCAATCCTGATACCACAAAAATTGAGAATCACTGCAGCATAGTAAAAAACAATTTCAAAGTGGTACATATGAAAACCAGATTTATTACTAAAATGAAAACCAGAAGATTTATTTTTAAAAGGATTACCATATGTTAATGTTCAGATTTTTTTAGTAGGACACTATATTAAATCTCTTTCAATTCTTAAATTAATAAAGTTCACCAATAAAACAATGACATAGGACCAACACAACCTAAGATACACATAGGATTCCTATATGATGGTACTTCAAAAAGTTGTGAAAAAATAAAGATAATATGAAACTTTCCATGAACTTTTTGAAGATCCCTCATCCATAATTGCTGTTTGTCTTCTTCCCATCGTGATGTATCCCAAGTATAAGAGAATGGAAAAGTAGTTTTCCAAGTCTCTTGTCCATCATTTAAAGTTAGTACTAGCTGCATATTAAACTTTGCCCCCTGTTCTCCCAAACTCCCCTTCCTTACTTCCCTATTTTCACCACTGTGCTTACAATCTTCTAACATATAGTTAACCTATTTATTATATTTATTATGTCACCCACCCAACATAATGAGAGCTAAATAAGGGTAGGGTCTTTTTTTCTTCAGATGAAGGAAGTGTGTTGGTCACTCGACCCCAAGTACAGCTGGCAGAGAATACTTGGGCCCCAACTGCCATTTCCCCAGACTGCTTATAATAAGGTTGTGATTATGATTATGATTATGAATATAGTTTTATTTAAATCCTCTATGAAATACTAGCAAATAGAAACCAGCAACATATAAAAAGGTTTTTATATCATGACCAAGTGGGATTTATTCCAGGAACGCAAGGTTGGCTCAAGATATGAAAATCACTAATATAATAATAATACACCACATTAATAGAATTAGGAACAAAAGCCACATAATTATATCAAAAGGTACAGAAAAGGCTATGATGTAATTCAACATACCTTCATGATAAACATACTCAAAAAACTAGGAACAGAAGGGAACTTCCTCAATCTGATTAAAAAAAAAAAATAACTATGGAAAACCCACTTGTGGATATACGACTGCTTGGACATAAGGGTCTAAAGCTCAAGAGACCTGGACGAAAGATACAGACTAAGGAACCATCAGCATGGAGGGAGTTAAAGGCATAGGAAGAGACGAGAAAGCCCTCTGAGAGAGACTACAGAGAAAACAGAGGGTTTAGAAGAGATGAACAGAAGACGAGCCTGAAAATAAAGCTGAGAAGAAACAGCTAGAAAGGTAGGTGGAAAACTCAGGTCTGAGGTGATAGAGCCCAAAGGAAAAAAATATTGCAACAAGATGAATATGCTCAATGTCAAAGACTGTCAAGAGGAAGGGACTTACATATTACTTATGTATATATTATATTATACATTAAGTATAATATACATTAATGTATATATTATATTACTTATGTATATATTATATTATACATTAAGTATAATATACATTAATGTATATATTATATTACTTATGTATATATTATATTATACATTAAGTATAATATACATTAATGTATATATTATAATATACATTACATTATACTTATAATAATGTAAGTATTATATATTACTTACATTACTTACATTCTACTTATATATTACTTCACCAAGTAGCTTCAAGGATGTAGATATTAACCACAGTGTTCTACAAATTGGGGAAACTGGGCAAAAAGTAAATCTATAACCCCCCATATTCACATTTCAAAATTGAAGCACCTGGAGAATAAAATACATTTTCAAAGTTATGTAATCACTGCCAATAGAAAATATGTTACAGATTAGTTCTCCAAGGACTGGTCTGAGATCAGTTATTATTTAATATTATCACAAATGATTAGATGTCAGATATTAAATTTATTTATTAGTATGATGGAAATAATTATCACCTTTTAACAGAGAATAAAATGAAACAACCTTGGTAAACAAAAGAAATAAATAAACACAGGATGAAATTTAAGAGATAAACATGAAGGAACACACTTAAAAAAAATTGAATATGGAATGATAGAAGGTATAAGGTTAACAGTAAACCACAGACAAGAGACCTTGAGAGAAACGCAAAAGAGAAGTCAGTTTTTCAACTTCCTATCAACAGGAAGACCTCGCGTTCTAGAAAAAAGTCACTATTAGTTAATAAGGCAGGATTTAATTTGGTTTGCATCAGAGATGGTAAATGTAAATAACCACAAGTGCCAGGCAGGAAATGTCGATAAAAGAAGTGGATAGACAGTTTCATTTTTCTTGAAATGTGCCACTCATTCAGGCTATTGTTTTACCTTTTACCATTTTGCACATGGACACAAGAAATATATCCCTTTCTCTAAATCTACTCTAAGAAAACTAACAGTGCAAGCATAATAATAAAATGGAAATAATACTTGTCCTCGTGTTGGGAATCAATAAAGAATGGTGGGGACTATGTCAAACTACAGTGCAGGGGCCCCTTCTAATGCGCTCAGGTCCATGGTTCTCCTCAGCTCCATATGTTGTCTACCATGTGAGAATGAAACCCTAGTTTTATCAAATCTTCTAACATCTCAAAAGGAAAACAAATTCCATATTGTAATGATACCATTGTTCATTTTTTTAAAATGTTTGTTACCAATTCAATTTTTTAAAAACCCATATGGTCCAAACAAAATTGGTCCCTGGGGATCACTGGTTTCAGTCCTTCAGTTTAATCTGTTCTTACCCAGCGATTTAACTGCAAATTTAGAAGATAACTTCACATTTCACTTTCCTCAATACTCCTACCTACTCCATGCCACTCTTTGACCTACGGTCATTACCTATGGTCACTACTAGAGCTAAGAGGTGGTAACGGAGAAATAACAAATCTGTTTTGTCCTAACAATACTACTATTGGTTCTGGTAAAAACAAAACAAAACAAACAAAAAAACCCTGAAATGAAGAATTAATCTGGTTTGATATGTATTATGGATTGAATTGTGTCCCCTCAAACTTCATATGTCAAAGCCCTAACCCCAAATGTGACTGTATTTGGAGATAGGGCTTTAAGGGAGACAATTAAGGTTAAATGAGGTCATACTGGTAAGGTCCTAATCTGATAGGCTGGTATCCTTATAAGAAGAGGAAGAGATACCAGAACATTCTTTCTCTTCCAGCATGCACAAAAGAAAGGCCAAGTGAGCACAAAGAGAAGGTGGCCATCTACGAGCCAGGAAGAGAAGTCTCACCAGGAACCAAACCTGGCACCTTGATTATGGGCTTCCAGCCTCCAAAACTGTGAAAAATTTCTTATGTTTAAGACACCCAGTGTATGGTATTTTGTTATGACAGTCTGAACAGACTAACACAATGTGATCCGTGTCTTTAGTTTATTCCTATGAAGCCTTTATTTCATTGTCAAACAACTTGCAATTTGGTGGGAATATTCTTAAGTATCTAGTAAAACTATCATGATGATCTTTTTAATCTGTGAGAATTCTCTACTAAGATTTAACGTAATAATATACAGTCATGCTTAACAACAGGGATACATTCTGAAAAATGTATCATTAGGCAATTTCATCCTTTTGTGATCATCATAGTGTATTTACACAAACCTAGATGGTATAGCCTACTACACACCTAGCCAAATATACAGCCTACTGCTGTGACCAGCATCATAAATGCTGTCTGTCATTGACTAAAACTTTGTTATGCAGCACAGGATTGTTAAAGACACTATGGAATCACTCAAAGCTAAAAATTAAGGAAAACAGAAAATTTGAATAAGAAGATGACAGCTTAGAAAGTGAGCAATACTTTTAGGACTAATTTTTCTGCTTTAACTGCTACGCTTCCTTTGCCATAACTCTAAAAACAATTTTGAAAGAAAATGTTTGTATAAGAACCAGAGAAAAAGAAAGAGGATGGCAATTTTTTAGAATGTGCTAGACCACCAAATGAGAATTAAACCAGGACTGCAAAATTCAAAACCAAGTCAACCTAAAAATACAATTATAATTTTTTCAGTAACACTTTCTCGACATGTCTTAGTTATGAATATAATCAAGAAAGCAAAAATATCTCCATAATAATAGTACATATTTAAATATATATAACACTGTTCTCCAATTAAACTGAATGTATTCTATCCTACACAGCCTAAAGTATATTTTACAACAAATGAATCAGGATACTGAGTATAACATTTTCATTTCTATATCAGAAGGATAAAATACTATACAACTATTTACATCCCTCAAAAAGAATTAAATACATTGGGTCTAATACTTCTCACACAGTGACTGTTTAAAAAAAAAAAAGTCCACATCACTAAAAAGGCAATATTTATAAATGTAAGGTTTATATTCAACTGCAGATTACACAACCAATGGACAGAAACAATGGCACAGAGTTTAGAGACCCACGTTCTAAACCGTTCTAAGTAACTAATTAGCTTTATGTACATCCTTTGGTAAAACTCAAAATTCCCCAGGCCTCAGTTTTCTCATCTACTAGATGAATAGGTTAGATCTCTAAAGCAAATGCTTCTCAATGCCTAAAACATGTTATTATGCAAAAAGCTTGACTCTTTGGAATGATACCAAACAGGATAATATAGGGAAATGCCCGAATCATTTGGAAGTGTATTTTCTAACCATATAATCTTAAAGTTTACAGCTCTGATCAATTAAAACCAACATTTGGAAATTAATATATTTACTAAAATTTCACCTGCTTGTTACTTATTCTTCTGTGATATTTTAAGCGGAGGAAGTACCTTGAGTGGGAAAATGCAGCAAGCCCAATATAATTACTCTTTTAAAAAGATATTTATTGAGCATTTAGTCAGGCATTGTGAATAGTGCTAAAGACATAATGAGGAACAGGACAGACACAGGTCCCCCCTCATAAAGCTTACAGATTAAAGAAAGAAGAGAAGAGTTAATGAGGAATTTCCATGCAGTGGGAAAAAGGCCAAGAGGGAAAAGTACAGCTTTCTACAGCCAAAGAAGTATATAAATTCACCTTTGTGCATCTTAAAGGAATAATTAATGCAGGACTCCCAGAATTAAATATGCTCTTCTGTAGACAACAAGGCACTCAGGATCCTGCCTTGGGTTGAAGAGCAGCTGACACCAGATTTTTTTACTCGCTATCATAGAATAACTTGAGATCCGGGATCAATAGTGATTCTCATCAGTATGTGCTTCCATCCTGAGATGTCCCTGCCTGCTCTAGAGTTGAGAAGCGGCCCCTACTGTCTCACTGTGAGTTTCCTTGCTATTCCCCATTTTTTCCCATGACTTGAACCTAAACTCTGACCTGTGCCTTATTTCTCTTTGGGTCCTCCTATCCAAATAGAACTTTCTGGATATCAATCCCTGCAGTGGAACTTTTTCAATACTTTTGCTACCTTGCCTATACAGGACCCTACATGCCCATTTATTCAGATACCAACCCTTGACTGGAGTCGTTTAGATTGGCTTGAAATACCTAGACATCTCCTTCTCCATCACCTTCTGTTATAACATCAGTCATCACTTGCATGTTGTCACCAAAATAGTAGTCCCGTCTGTCCTTCCCTCTCAATCTCTGAACAATTTCCTTAGTGCAGACTGTCACCCTATCTCACCAAGACTATGGGAAAAACCTCTTAACTGGTCTCTCTGCCTTCACTCTTACCACCTCTAATACACCTTTCCCATCACTATCAGAACAGTGCTTCTAAATTGTAAAATGAGCATGTCACTCTCTTGTTCAAAACTCCTTTGTGGCTCTCCATTAAATGCAGATCTGAATCTAAGCTCCTGAAAATTACATACAATGCTCTTCTTGATAAACCTAATCCCTACCTCTGCCTGGAGCCTCATCCCCTGCCACTCTCTGTCTCACACTTTCATATTCTAGTATTGTCAAAGCATTTGGAGTTTCCCTGCATTTACCATTGTCTTTCTCTTCCAGGCCATTCCTAGAATTTTTCTCGCTGCATGCATGCTCTTTCCATTTTACCTGCCTAGCATTAAAATTCATCTGAGGCACCAGCCTCCATGGCAGCTTCTGCATACTTCTATCATAGCTCTACTATAAAATATTCAAATTATCAGCATACACGTCTACCTTTTCTAAAGAAAACATGTTGTTAAGAACCAGGACCATGCCTTATTCATTTTTATGCCCACGCCATGTAACACAGCATCTGGGACCTAGGAGTTACTCAGTAAATTCTCTGCTAAACTGAATAAAATGTGGCCTCCACATGCCTTGCCAGAATTTATGACAAAATCATATCCCTAATCTATGGGAACTCCTTCATTGGAATTCCTTTATGACCATCTCAACCCCCTTCTTTCCTGTAATGCCTATTTTTCCCATTCATGGGTTATTTTACTGTGAGTCTGGTCCAACCCTCAGTTGGACTTCATGTTTATGTCATGCCACCACTGGCAACAAAGCAACAGTAATACAATCCCTACCCAATCCTAGAGTAAGCACTAACTCTTCTAGTTCTTCTAGAATTAACACTAACAGAAGAAATTCATTTGGCAGATTTATGAAAACAATTACCAAATGCCCTCTGAAGTCTTTCTAATACTGCAAGATGTCAGCATGAACTGGCTGAATAGCAATTCTATTTTCCATACAGTTTGTATCCTCTGATTTCAGATCTTATCTGCAATACTTATAGAGCTGTCTAATCATAGTTCATGGGAATTACAGCATTGTGGCCCATCAATAACCTAAGCCATCTTTCTGGTAAATAGATTCAATTCCTCCTTAGTCAGTTGGTCAGCATGGCATTTTTTTATCACAACCCTTTCACACTGTGGAAGGAACAACTGTCTTATACAGTATTAAAACTGGTCTGATCAGAAGTTCAATCCCATTAAATGATAAGGGAAAACAACTTACTAGCTCCCAAATTAAAGAGCTATGATTAAGAGTCATCTCTGGCTCTCATAATTTAATGGAACCACAGCAGTGAAAGCTTTCTGTTCAAAAATGATAAAGATTTTAACTTAAAAAAAATTCCAAGTACATTGCTCTTGTTGTAAGAATTGTGGAGTGTGGGAAAAAGAAAAAAGTAAAATGCTATACTAATGTACAACAGAAGTTTCAGGCCAAAAAATTCTGTGACAGCAAAACATGTATATTCTAAATTTTCCATGCAGGTGGCATAAATACAAATTTGCATCTGTTTTTATCAAAAATGATTAGGAATGCACAGAATCACTGTTCTTAAAGTAGGAGAAGAAAATTTATAAGGTAAGGTAGATTCTAATGTTCAATCACAATATTTTTCTTATTAAGAATGCTTTAAAAAAAAGAGAGAGAGGCTTTTCTAATGCATAGCTGGCCTGCAAGGGTGAGCCTTATCTTTCCACTACCTGTCATCTGTACCTTACTCACCAATTTCAGTGCATTTTCTATGGTTACTAAAATATTCTCATCTTCTTGCTGTTGTTCTACTCATAATTAGTCAACTGGAGAACTTCCACATATTTTTTGTAAGACCAACTTTAAATATTTTTTTTTTCCAGAAGCTTTCTATAACATGCTGGCAGCATTATACCCTCCCATCTTCCCAGCACAAACATCAAAATTAATTCTTTCTTCTTTTGTGTTCCTTTGTCAATGTTTACGTATATCTAAGTATAATAACACTCCAAAGATTTTAAAATTTTGTTTGCATCTCAGTTTTCTCTGTTAGACTTTACACTACATGAGAGCAAAGTCCACGGCTTACGGAACCTTATATCCCCAGTGTGTGACACAATGTAGTACACAATCAGTAAATCTTCTCTGAATGAACACTTTAGATGGTAACATGATAATGGTAAGACATTAACTGTGAGTCAGACATGGCATGTAATTTATTTTTCCATTCTTTACCTGGTACTGAACAAGTCACTTTCATTTTGTGAAACCTCACTTTTCTCATATTTTTAAATAAGAATAATGGACAAAACTTAAGGTTTTTCTTGCAATGAAATCCTAAAGTAAACTATAATTGGTCAAGTTTCTAGTTCAGGTGGTCTTGTCATGGAATTGAAATGAGATGGAACATTTTCCATTTTAGGATCTTAAAGCTGAGAGAAACCAGTCTAAAAAGAAATGCAAATGTATAAGTGTTGGTGCTTGAATAAATAGATATCTGCAACTTATCTGGTTATAATTTACCATATATTTTAAGTAATAAATTTTCAAGTTGATCTGATATATTATAGTTGATAATTATCCCACATTGTAGAAGAATATTTTTGCTAAAATTACAAAACTGTTCAATTTTATTTAATTTTTCTCACCTTCCATAAAATTTAAATCATAATGCCAAAGAACTGTGAAGCAGGAAAGTTATCTTTACAATGTACAGGTCACCCCTCTCGCTTTGTAAAAGACCCCAAGAGAGGTAAGGGGATTTGCTTGAGCCATAAGGAGCTCACAGGCTTTGTTTGAGCTTACCCTCAGGAACCAAATAAATTAAGTAATATGTATAAAATGAAGATTAATTCCAGCCACCCTGACCAGGAAGTCACTTCCAGAGACACGGTCTCTCCCAAGTAAAAGGCATAAGAATTTGTCTCTGTGACAATCTGGTTCTTAATATTTCAACAGTTATCCCTTCCTTTATTCTCATTATATACCTACATATTTAAGCTAACTTCCAAATCAGGAATATGGAGGTTGCTAAAATTTGCTGCAGTGATATCTTCTCCTGCAATGAAGTATTACAGCTTCATATCCTCGGTTACATGACAAAATATATGGCTAAACCAAATAGGATGGCTTCAAGATCATAAATATTATGATAACTTTAGGATTCAAAGATTAATTACCTTGCTTTCTGCTAACCAGCGATGTGGGTCATAATGTATTTCAGGACCAGATGAAAAAACCTATAAAAAAGCAGAAATAGTCTATTAGAAATAGATTTTTCCCTGACATGAACTTATATAAATAAAAATTATCAACACAGCATCCAAAAGTTTAGTCCCCAAACTTCAGGATTTAAAAAGAAACTGTACCAAGTATATACAAGAGTGTTATATTCTTATATCCAATCTTTCTCTCATCTACCTTTCTATCTAAATCTCACCCAACTCTCATGGCATCCCTGCCTTTTTAGGGAAATTTTCCCTAATCACCCTAGTTCACAGTATTTTCTTACTCTTTCAATTCTCTACTGTGTTATGGAACATTTGTAAGCATACATTTGTCATTGATTATAACATGCATTTATTTTCTTTTCCATTCACATATGTCACATTTCAATTAAATCTTCAGTAACCTAAGATATAGGGCTTAAAATTGAAAGTCAAAAATAAGATAATACAATGATTCATATGTAATGTTCATATTTTGTGATCTGCTTTACACATTTATATATCGTTTCATGTTTGAGAGAATAGCCTTGACCACTTACAAGTTATGTGGCTTAATTTCTGTAAGCTGCAGGTTATAAAGTAGACAAACTACCTCATAAGGCCAAGATGTAGATCAAATAAAATGAGTGTTAGCACAGTGTCTGGCACACAGAACACACTCAAAACACCACTATTACTGTACATCAAAAGAGAATCATCAATAGACTTCAAGGTCTACTTTGATAAGAGCACTATAACAGGCATTTGACATAAGAAAGATAAAGAGAAGCCATATGAATATGTAAACATATTACAAAAAAGGCACTACATAACAGTGACAGCAAACATTACTTGAATATCTAAATGCAGGATATTTCACACTATAATGTGTACCCTTTGTATTTTATCTTCATAATGAGCCAACTTATAATTGGAAACATGAATTCTTAGAAAGCATAGAGATTACATAACTAGTCCAAGGTCATACATTAGAAATTTAGAGAGATGCAATTTGAACCTACATCTGTCTTGACCCAAAGCCCATCCTCTTCATGCTCTACAACTGAATGAATATTCAAACCATGTGTTATGGCAAGAGAGAATAAAATAAAGACATGATGCACAGCTAATCTATTTAGTTGACTCTTGAAGTTATCAAAGACTGGTCTATGAGAATGACGCATCTTTAAATTCAGACAATTTCCTAATTGTTTTATAATGGTGGTGGTCTATTGTTATTTTTTCCTTAAGTTTTCAAACACCACATGCATTTACGAAAGTGACTAAGTAATAAATATGGTGGCTGCAAAAAAAATGTATTTAGAAATAATATCAACAATCCTCAAAACTTTTCTCAAGCTCATTTATTACATATCTATTACCTAATCCATTCCATAGCAATCACTAACTACATAAAAAGGCTGAAAATTTCATCAGCAATATTTCAAAACTCAGGAAATGATAAAGAATAACTGAAATTATCCCTTTGTTGAAAACATTTTATGAGATTTTTCTGCCACTGTTCCATTGAAAGATGAACTCCAAAGCAAAGAATCAATTTCATCTTTAACAAACCCCTTGGTGTTTTCCTTAATGTGAGAGCTATTGCTAAGTTCTTGGGTACTGATTTTTTCTCAAGTTTATAGGAACAAAACAATGGAAGTTACTAATGGGAAAAGACCCACAGTGAAAAATATGTAGATGCTTTAAAAAAAGTGTAGAATTTCCATTCTTTTAGACTTACTTTCCATCCACGACTTGGATTGAACTAGTCTTTTTCTAGGGGAAGACATTGAAAGATCATGCCACAATCACTCCATGCCTGAAAGCCTATTAAAGAATAGGGTATTTTTTGGAATATGCTATAAAGATAGTTTGTACCTCATAAAGAATTAAAATATTTAAGCAATCTGCTTTCTACACACAATGTTTTTGCCTGCAACTACCCACAACAAAGTTTATATATCTTATAAAATGATTCAAATGTTACCAATTTTATATTCCCACATGAATGAAAAATTAATCCTGACACAAATATTTAAATATAGAATAAATATTGAATTGTTAATATGTGCTTCTTTTAGATGGAATTAGGATTTTCAAGGCCACCCATTCTTTAAATATACGTAAACAAGACAAGTCTTAAATTTAAAAAGCATTAGACAGAAAAAAGAATAAACCAGCATTGTAACAGGGCCTGTAACAGCCCTGAAAGAGTCAGTTTTCTCCCTAAAGCCAATTACTTCTCATATTAATCATGGCCCTCTCCACACTTAAATTTGAACTTTTTAAAAAAAATGTATGTAGAAATACATATTATAAAAATTCCATCCACTCTACCAAATTCTACCAGTTGGAATATTTCCATTAAAGTTGAATCCTAAGAAACCTTTGACTGCAAGAGAGGAATTATAGTTTTATTTTCTTTTAAACATCACTTAAGAAAGAAAAAAAGAAAGATGGGGAGGAAAAACAGGGGGAAAAAGGGGGGAACTAAGTACTACGAGAAGAAAAGATCATTCTAGAGGAGGAAAAAGACAAATGGATGACAAAATATAAAGAAGAAACACCTGAAAAGTAAAAAGTACTTAAGCATAAAGCATAATACCACAGTGTTGCCATATCATCAAATGAAGTAAATACAGGGATAATAGATACTGAACTATCATGTGTTATGGTTAGACCATATCAAAGCAATGTAATGCTCTCTGTATGTAATGCAGCAGAATCAGAACCTACACTTGATGAACGTGCTTAGCTTCAAGGAATTCAAAACATCCATAATCACTTGTTTTTATTTGTCATTTCACTATCACTATAAATTGAGTAGCAATATTCCATTTTCAACATAGAAAAACTTAATTAAATATAATTTGCTTAAATAGGGAAGGCAGAGAGCATAGTGGTTACTTATCTATGTTCCAGAGTTAGACCTCCAAAGTTTGAAGTCCCAGTTTGGCAATTAAGTATATGTATGGCCAGAGACAAGTTACATAACCCCCTCCCCCCAAGCCTCATTTTCTCTTCTCTAAAGCGGTATTTCATCAGAGTACCTAAGGGATAGGGTTGTTTTAGGGTACCTGCAATATAGTACTCAATAGATGGCATCCAGTAATATACTAACAATCACAAAAATAGCCTGAGATAATGAAAAATTAAAAATCCAGGCCTCTTGACTCCAAAGATATTTTCCTTAGTCAGAATTGCTGCCTCTCTTGTAAGACATTTTCTCTTACAGAGTGCAACACAGGCAATTCAATAGAATAATATCCCACTTTCTCTAGTCATTACCATGCAATAGATACAGAGCCTCATTCAAAAAATGCAAGAAGTTATTTTGTTTCATAAAACTTTCTGAAATAAAAAATGTGACTACCATGTAACCATTCATTAAATTCCCATTATAATTAATTAGAAAACTAACTGAAAATTTAAAGTACAATGAGAACTCATAATTACTTTCAATTTCTCCATTGAGTCCCTGGAGAAGGTTTTACAAGCTGCATCAATTTCCTTTCCTATCACACTAAGAATAGATTCCTGTTCAGTCTCCAGACAAAGAAGTTGATCCTTGAGCTGCAATCTGGCCTCTTCCATCCTCCTTAAGTGCTCTTCTTCATTGCTTATATGTTTCTCCTAAGGCATTGATAAGAAATAAAACAGAAGTTAATTATTAAGTGGAGACAAGAAATACTTTAATATATATACACCCAACTTAAAAATTGGATTAGAAACTCTATCAGTCCCTTTACTTTACCAAAATAAAACATTCTACCTACTCATTAAGTGGGATAAAGTTATGGAGAGTTCAGAAGTAGAGCAGTTTGGGAACTGGTGAGCAGATACTTGGCAAACAAAATTATAATAATTCAAAACAAAAAAAAAGATGTTGAACCAAAAAATCTCTTACTGTTTTAATAAGATATTGCTATTAATGGATCAGAGAGTAAAAGCTGATGTCACAAACTAACTTTGAGCTTTCACTAAACATGAATAAAACACTAGAAAATGTAATTTGTCAAATATAATGCTGTTTTTTCATTTGAGAAAAAAATAACTATCACCTCTATCTCATTAAAACATAGGTTTTTAAAAAGTCTGTTTTCAAATGCAGCTACATTACACAGATGCTTTAGAGTCATGAAAATTTGATATAAGCAAGATGGAGGTACTCTCCAAGTAAGCAAATACACTTAACGAAAAGGGGTTATAAGGATTTGGGGGCTCCCTCTAGGAAAAACAATTTTCAATCATTATGATTATACAGTTTCATCAGCAGAAAAATTCAAAGTGGTACTGCACAGGGCTTGTGATAAAATCACAGAATCACTAGAATTATATATATATATAATTGGTGGACCAAAGTCATGATGGCTGTCTATTACGCCTTCAGTCATTACATAATAGCCTAATCATCTTTAACTAGCCTACTAAATACAACCAAACCAGAAAAGATTATGTGAGCAACAAATCCAGCCTGAATTTAAAAGAAATAGCAAGGAGGCCCACTCACTGAAAATCAATTGAAAAGGGTAGAATGATGTTTTACCAAAAGAAGCATGATATTTCTTTTCAACTTACTTTTAAAAATAAAGAAAACAGGGCCGGCCCCATGGTGCACTCGGGAGAGTGTGGCGCTGGGAGCGCAGCAACGCTCCCGCCGTGGGTTCGGATCCTATATAGGAATGGCCGGTGCACTCACTGGCTGAGTGCGGTGTGGGCGACACCACACCAAGGGTTGCGATCCCCTTACCGGTCACAAAAAATAAAAATAAAAATAAAAATAAACAAAACATCATCTGCCCAAAAGGACAGACCCTTTCACAACCAGTCTTCAGCCTTGTCTTCCTCCTTTCCACTCTCATACTTTCACTACTTGCAGTATCTCAAATATGCCTACATATGTCTCTCCGACCACATCTGACTTATACAATTCTACTTGAAACTGTACTACTTCAAAGTGGGGCTGGTAGCCAAGAGACAGCATTTATCTTGAGTTCACCTCAGTCCATCCTCCAGGCCTGGATCTCAGCTTTGTAAACTTAGGAACTGGGACTTCTTTCCTTTTGGGTATCCTGAGTGAAGCCATCTTTCAGCAATAGAGTAACATTAAGCTCACAAGAGACTAAAGGACAAACTATAATGCCATTCAATTAACTACATTAGTTTATGATAAGAACCCTAGCTGTCATATGGATCCAAATGCTTATGTCAGCATTACCCACATATTGACTTCCTGTAGACTGATCTAGGTGGGAAGGCAAATTATAATCAGAGTGTATCTTAACGAACAGGAAATCAGAGTAAGGGCAGTTCATTTTATGAAACAATGTTTACAGGCCATCAGGCTGGCAGCCTGGCATGTCCATCTAAACATCAGGTGTTTACAAACCACAACAGCATAAGTGTTCTGTCCTTCTGGGCAGTGTTTGGATCTCCCTAACTTTCTCCTTTCTTTGCATTCAGTTTCTGTCCAAACACTCCCTCCTCATCAATACCTGATTTCTTGTGATCTATTGATATTTTCATCAATTCTTAACCTCATCTAGGAGGTTTTCTGAAAAATTAAAGTGCTGGTTCTGAACAGGGTGTGAACATATTATAGTTTGCTTATTAGAAAGCAACCTTATTGCCAAGGCCTTAGGTGAGGGCACTTGCCTTCCTATTGCTCCTATGTACCTACCACCTATACTTTTCCTTCACAGTTAATCCTTCAAGACTCAATCTCCTTTCTTTTCTGATCACCCAAAGCATGTTGTTTATATCATAGTTTTTTAAAAAGTTATCAAGTTGTAATATAATTTTGTTTGCCGCACCTTTCTCCCTCAATAAATTGCTAATTTCAGGAAACCATAAAACATGTTTAAAATCGTCTTTAAACTCTCCCACTTCTCTAAAATAATTTAAACCTTTTTGGAGACTCAAATTCAACACTGTAAAGATGATTTTATTAATTACCCTGCAGGTTGATATCCTCAGAGGCTACTGAGGTGTGCTAGGATATTTCTCCCTACACATACATAAGGCCTTCAGATGGCTGCAGTGTTCTCACTGGTGTGATGTTAACAAAGAAAATACTCTACCGGGGGTTACTGACGTATTAGAAGACTGCCCATATTCTAAATCCAAGCAATTCACAATGATGTTCTAATTGACCTTTCTTTTCTAGCTTCTCACACAGCCACCTCTCTGTTATCCACTATCACTTTTCTGTGGTC
>NW_007727764.1:342488-343406 GCF_000696425.1 Galeopterus variegatus | reverse complement strand
TTTCTTTTCTAGCTTCTCACACAGCCACCTCTCTGTTATCCACTATCACTTTTCTGTGGTCTCCATTACTTGCCTCTTATTAATAAGAAGACAAAACTATTTCCATCTTTTTATATTCTTAAAAATGCTGACATTGTCAGAAAAAGCTCTAAAAGTTCAATCTCTTTAGCAAAGATAGAAAATTGCATTATCCACTTCACTATCCTCTGTGAGACAGTTAGCCTGCCATGTCCAACCTCCCTTTGAAGTAAAACACACAGAACCGTGAGCTCACATGGACCTTAGAGATCAAGTGGTTCCACTATGTGCTCCCTCAAGGATTACCTTCCTTGACAGTTCTGACAGGTGGTCATCCAACCCTTACATGAACATCTCAAGTTTTAAAGAACAGAGTACCTGAAAAAGCTGTAAAATCTCTCCATTAGTGTAAGTGCTATATTCACAAATTAAACTAAACAAATGAATCCTCCACCCCCACTAAACCTTCTAACCTTTCAGGTAAAGATTCCTATTCTTTCCCCACTATTTTTTATTTGCCTAGGTTTCTGACACTGGGTCATAGTGGTCTCCAACCTCTGCATGTGCTCCAAGAGCCTAAATCTAGGAGTTAAGTAAGCTCTTCCATTATGTACTTAAGCAGTTGTAATTTAATTCATTCATTCACTCAAATATTTATGGAAGGTCTACTCTAGGCAAGACGTTCTTCTGTGCACTAAAGTAAATAACACAGGTAAGGCTCCTGACTTCATAGAGTCAATAAGTATCACCATGAAATTTCATTGCTTTTGTTCTGCCCCATTCTTGTGCCTTGGAAATATCTATCTGAACAGTAATTATGGTGCCCAATGAATTCATTCTTTCTCCCAGTTTCATATTTCAGAAATAGCTGTACCAACTAAGCAAGCACAGCTAATTCTG
>NW_007727764.1:340293-341290 GCF_000696425.1 Galeopterus variegatus | reverse complement strand
GGCACGTTCTTTACAAGTGAGAACATTCACTTTCCCAGAGGCTTTAAAAATTACAAGGAGACAAAATCTTAATGGAAATATAAAAACTTTGATAAAACCAGAATATGTCCAAAATGATATCTCCTTGGTAAAAGCTTATGAGATTCCTTCAATGTCTTAAGAGCTCCAGAAATGCCACTTTATTTCCAATACAGTTATAACAAGATATGAAAACACATCTTAACACAAACATTACAATAAATAAAACACACTCACACGACTAAAGAAGTCATTAATTCACAAAGTTCATGTTTTTCCTTTACTGAAAACTATCTTGAGTAAGCAAGTGTGACATATTTCAGCTACAAGGCCATCTTTGATACATCAATGGGGGTGGAGAGAGAGAGGATAAGACAGAGAAAAAGAGAAAGATCAAATAATATTAAAGGCCAAAATTAAAACTAACACAATTTAATTCAAAGTTATTGAAGTGCAGCTTGTTGAATCGATAGGCCTGCACACATTGCCTAAAAAGTTTGAGGAAGATTATTTCTGTAACTCAAGATAACTGTTATACCTCAGCTTTAAATCCAAGACACTAACATTACAAGGCAAATTATGAAACTATCTTAAACAAAAATTGGATCTGTCTGAAAGCCATTTATCTGACTCTCTAAAGAAGGTTCAGAAGAGCTTATGCCAATAGTTGACTCAGCTGCAAGGAAATTAAGATACAATAGGGAATGCCAACCAGGGCAGAAACTACAGCACGACTAAAAGAGAAGGGGTCTATTATGGACATTATAGAAAATTTAAAAAGAGTTTAATATGGAAAATTACCCACACTGCAGTTCCAACTGTCTTACAAAATGGCCAAAAAAATAAAATATAAAACACCAAGTGCTGGTCACATCATAACTACTTTTCTCGAACTTTTTTCTTAAAAATAGATTTTACGGGCTGGCCCGGTGGCGCACTGCTATAGTGCGCCGCTTGGGAAGCGCAGCGGCGCTCCCGC
>NW_007727764.1:337372-338686 GCF_000696425.1 Galeopterus variegatus | reverse complement strand
TTGTTTAAAAGACCCTGGCACCTCCTCTCTCTCTCTCTTGCTTCCTCTTGCCATGTGATCTCCTTGTACATGCCGGCTACCTGCTGCTTTCTGCCATGAGTAGAAGCAGCCTGAGGCCTGCCAGAGGCAGCTGTCCCAGAATCATAAGCCAAATAAACCTCTGTTCTTTATGAATTACGCAGTCTCAGGTATTTCTGTTATAGTGACACAAGACTGACTAATACAGTAGTAGACTGTTGTAACCATCAAAACAAGATGATGCTGCAAAGAAGTAATCATAAGTGAATCAATTTTAAAGACAGAGCCAATAAGATCTACCAATGAATGAAGTGCAGGCCCATGTACAAGAGAATACTTTGGTTATTTACAGGTATTTAACAAGCAAAAGAACATTATAATTCCTACTAGAAAAATGGTTTTCTAAAACAAAAATGCTATTATTTTGTAAGTTAAATACATTCTCTTCCTCCTCCTCTATTAAGTGGATGCTTTACACTGTTTTCTTCAAAGAAGGCAAAGAGGTTAATAGTGTGTTAAGAGTAAGAACTGAGAGGCTTAGTAGAACAGTAGAACTAACAGAAAAAAGGAATGGGCATATCAGAACACTAGCTAAATGATTTGCTGCATGTTAAAATTCGGGTGTGAAAGACTTTCCAATCCATAACCTTGTCTTTGGCAGGCTTACAAATATTATCCATAAAACAGAAACTAGAAAATGGAAATTCAAATTTAAACTTTTAACCCCACTTAAGGAAATTATTCTTGCTTCAGGCTTTTTAGTATCTTTTTCTAGGAGAGTATTGAGCAACACACAGATCATTAACAGCAAAATCAAAAGGTGTCAGGATATGTATTAGATACATTCCTAGCAATTAATATTCAAAGTTGGAAACAAAAATACCTTGCAAAGGATATACTACACATTTATTAAGTTTTAAAACCATTATGTAATTATTACAAATTTTTCTTAAGTCAGATGCCTGGAAACAGAAATAACATTAGTTATTTAAAATCAGCAACTTTTTGATGCATTTCTATTTCTGAAACAAAATATGGACAAGGAAATAAACAACTAGAACTTCAAATTTTGGGCCGGCCTGGTGGCGCACTGCTACAGTGCACCGCTTGAGAGCCCGGCGGTGCTCCCGCCGAGGGTTCGGATCCCACATACAGACCGGCCACTCACTGGCTGAGCGAGGGGCGGGTGCAACACTGAGGGTTGCGATCCGTTGCCAGACACGAAAAAAGACAAAAAGGAAAAAATAAAAAAATAAAAATAAATTAAAAATCTTTGACAAGGAAAAGCCCTGGGTC
>NW_007727764.1:272226-336467 GCF_000696425.1 Galeopterus variegatus | reverse complement strand
GTTTAAAAATGGATCTCCAAAAAACATAACTCATGTACACAATAAGCACTTCCTAGTTGTTTTTTCCTGAAATTTAAAGAATATTGCTTGTTCAACATTAAATGACTAAATGAATTGATACTCAATAAACACTTTAGATGTGACAAAAGAAAAATTCAATGAAAACGAACCTGGACATTCATTTTATGTTCCCTTTTAGGGTCAGCCAAAGCCAGCTAGGGCTGCTTAACCTCCAGCAAAGCACTGAAACAAATGTGATAGAAAACTCTTCATGTGGGCTATTCCTCTTAGTTTTCCACACCACGACCAATCATATGTACCATTTATTTAGCCTAATACCTACACTATGGGATTACTCACAACTGCAGAAGTAAATAAAATCAAACTAATAGTACAGGATTTTAGTGGAAAGTGCCTAAAATGTTTGCTTTCCTCTCCAGTTTTTTTGTGGTTATCGACCACTGAGTGAGTTAAGGATTAAATGGCAGGCCTCTCAATCAAGTCCAAGTGAGGGGTCAATAAGACTGGCAAACTTAGACTTTACCTCTGGAATTCATTTAAAATCAAGTTCCTTGATTGTAAATGTTTGATAGAAAAGTCATTGCCAATGGAATAGAGTTTGAAAATGGCTTCACCACATCTGTATTCCAATTCACACAGCAGAGACCAGATGTACTTCCATACACCATTATTTCATTCTCCTCCCTCTGCCACAGCTGCACATATAAATGCCTCCTCTCCCTTACCATTGTATATTCACTTCACTTTGCATCCTAGACTTTTTTCCTGAACATCTGACATAATGTTTCATACAGGGAAAGCACTCTATTATTTTAGCCAAATCTCTGTAAAAGTCAAGAACTACTCTGGACTTAATGACTTTAAGTGATTCAATTAAAAGCAATTTATAAACCTACATGATATATATACATGCTGGCCAGAAACAGTTCTTACTGATTATTGCACAATGAAAATAATAGGCTGGCAACTCTGAATCCTATTTCCACTTTTACCAAGGGACAGCTGGGAGCATCTGGGCAAGTCAACAAAAACTGTAAAATTTATCATTTCACCTTTAATTTGACCATTTTATTATTATTTTTATCGTTTGTTTGGTTTTTTTTAAGAAAACAGGAATCTGACAAGAAATAACATCCTAGTTAGTGTTTACTTAGAGTGTCTGGTTTAAATTTACCTCCAAATTAATGTATGGTGGCTACAGCTTTATTCTATTCATACAAAATAGACAAAGCACCAGAGAAAGAGCACAGTCTGCCTAAAAATGGCCTACAGGGTAAACATTAAAGTAAATGCTAGAAGTCAACGGCTCATTTGCTTCTACTTTTTCTCATTTTTTTTGTGTCAGTAAAAAGACACAAATTTGAGTTAATTTGCTGGAAATAAGGAGAAAAATACAAGGAATTTTTGCTCATATTCTGCTTCTACCATGTTTCCATGCAATGTTGGGCAAGTCACTATATTCTCATAGCTTCAGTTTCTACCACCTGTAAAAATGGGCATCATAATTACACTTGTGAATGTGAATTATAATTACCAGTTTTTAAAGGTCCACATTTTATATAACCATTTCAAGTGTTTTTATCCAACATAGCCATATCTATAAAATATGTTTTAAATATGTTACTACATTACATTCACAAATGATTTAAATAAAGCATTTCATGGAAGGAACAAAAATACATTTCTGTGAATCCTGATGTATTCAACACTTGAGTTCATACGAACTTCTATAGCCTGAGATGTCTCAGTTTGTGGAGTTATCTCGTTTCATTGAAGTTATTCTCAACTTCTAAAAGAATATCAGGGGAAAAAAGGTTCTCTAAAGAGAACTACGTATAGCTATTGAAATAAGCAAGTATTAAGTGAGATGGCTAAGCATCTCAGATAACCTATATTTTATACACACACACACACACACACACACACACAGGCCAGAAATAGTTCTTACTGACTATGGCACAGTGAAAATAATAGGTTAGCAACTCAATCCTATTTCCTCCTCTACCAAGAGAAAGCTGGGAGCATTTGGGCAAGTCAATGAACTATTTGGGCCAGAACATCTCCTACAAAATAAAGTGTAGGGAGTAGATAACCTTTAAGGTCGTTTTACAGTTCACAATTACACTGATGCCAAATATTTGGGGAAATACCACCTTTGCCCCCATAGCTCTATGATGCCTTGTAAACTTAGACAGTGCTTATTTTAAAAAAGCAAGCACGTAGATTTTTGTGGTGCAGAGAAACTGAGAAACTACTAAAGAGTCCAACGTTATTGAGGCTAGCTAATTAAAAAGTATGGAACCCATATGACAGCATCTCCTGTAACAAAAGTTTCACATATGGATGTGATTATGGGTGCCTTAAAGGAGAAAAGGAAAATGAGGGCAGCAAGTACCTCTGGCTTCCTCCAGGTTTGGATACCTAGTAGCAAGAAACATATTCTAATAATTCTGCTTAAAATACACAAGAACAATATATTCTCTAGACCTATAATATCCATTTTCTTATGTATTCAAAATGAATGCAATCAGTAAAATTAAATTATTCTTTACTAATATTGAAAAATAATTGTCTTTATTATGTCTGTGTTGGACTCAGGAAAACAATCTCAGAATCTTTCTATTATTTTCTTTATGCCATTTTTCTCATTGCTAACAAATATACCTGCACAAAATATTATATATGTTTTTTGATAAAACAGCCATACTTATAAAGCATAAAGACCAAGAGAAACTATATAGTATAAACAAAATAACCTATAAAATAATTTCGTATTAATCTTTAAGTACCAGCTATTTCTAAAATATTATGCAAACATGTTCAAAATTAAAATCAATCTTCCTTTTAATACAGCTACTAAAAAATTACTTAAAACCTATTTAAGAAATTTTTTAAAAATTAGATCACATACAAATCTATATAAATCAGACATTTAAAATCTTTACTTTGTAAACTTTGATGCTGACTTGCTGAGCAAAAATGATTTTTTAATTATCCTCTAACTCTTATGGATTCACAGATTCCAGTGAAACCAATAAAAATATATTCCTGATAGAATAAACAGTATGATGAGTTTCCAGGCAAATGCCAGGAGAATCAAAAGATTAATATCAATAAGATCCTTTTGAGACAAAAGAAGAAATCAAGTATTTTCCTGTAAAATTTAAGCAAATGGAACAATAAATTTTAATGATACTATACAGGGGAGAAAATTCTTTCTGTAACATTTCAGGAGAGCTTTTTCCCTGGTAAGGAGCTCATAATGATAAAGTCTTAAATGCATATGTAAAAATTCTGCAGGTTGCATAATACTTATTCTCTTTGTCATGTAAAATTGAAAAATAACATTTGACAAAGCAAAATCAGACACTGGAAAAAATGCATCATATTACCACATATCATCACTGAATACATGAGGAAAATATGCTAAAGTTATTCTGTGCATATATATCAACAACAATCTTCCACCACTGATTAATGCCACCAATGGTGTTAATACTTTATAGGAATTTTGATGCACCTTTAATATTCCTTAGATTATCAACATGACAAGAAGCACAAATTAAAACAAAGCACGAAGTCAAAATAGGAGCAAGATGTTCATTGTTTTTAAAAAAGGTGTATGTATTAGTATCCTAAGTAGCACTGTATATTTCTGTTGGGGATGGGCATGCAAGAATATCACTTTGTTAAGCAAACAAGAAAGGCTTCCCTTTTGATTACAGCAGAGCCACATTATAAACCACCTTCAATCCACAAGGCCCCATTTATTGAGTTCATTCCATTCCTTAAATAGTAATCTTTGGGCTATTAGTCATTGAGTTCTCCTTCACTAAAAACATTTTTGTTTTGTTTTCTTGTTTTTATTTCCCCATCTGACCACCTTATATACATATGTGTGTATATGTGTGTATCCGTATTTCTTCATTTACATATATACGTGTGTGTGTGCGTGTGCATGTGTGTGTGTACATACACATACCTCTTTCTCCATAGTTTACTTTACAAATTACCTACTAAGTGTCAGGCTCTGTGCCTGGTCTTAGAAATGGATAAATGACCAATATGTGATTCCTCTCCTCAAATAACAAGAATTTAAAATCTACCCACTTGTTTGGTTTGCTTAACGCATGCCTTCAATATCACTTGCTGATGGAACTGGCAGCTCTTTTCACATGGGTACCTCCTTTGTGGACCATATGTTTCAAATGATTCAACATAGTCTAGCTCTATAGCATATTTCTGTGGCTTTATTATTAGGCAGACCACAGGCAGTCAATCAATATTTGCTAACTAGTCAATTGCTTGGTTGAACTATTAATTGGCATATATTTGAAAACACAGTAACAAAATAATCGCAACTACCCTAACTGGTATCTTATTAGATACCAGAGACTGTGCCAAGCACTTTACATACATTTTCACATGTAATTCTATAATAAAGGTATTATAATACCTGTTTTAAAGATGATAAAACTGAGGCTTTGAGTATTAAGCAACTTGCTAAAAGTCACACAGCTAAAAAAGGATCTAAACTCAAAGTTTTGCCCATAACTACTAATGCTATATTGTCTCAGGAGAAAGCTCCTATCTTTAGATGGCTCGACCCAATGTTGATTAATTGCTAACTGTACTAAAGAATAGGTCAACATAGTTAAGTCAATCAAAAGTATAAAACAATCATGTTATAATATTTATATTTAATAAGTATTAGGTCGTATGAGAACCCTTTCAGCCGTGCCCCATCATGGTGCTGGCTACCCTTCTCTTCCGCCTTCTCCTTCCCACCAGCGCCACAATACCTTTCCGCCAGTGCGAATCGCATGCCAGTCAGCACAGGCTCCCTGCTCCTGGCCCCTTAGCAACATAATCCATCCAATCCCCAAACGCCTCGTGTCCCTTGTAAACCTATCAACTTTCTTCTAACCCTATAAAAGCAGATGTGCCTGCTGAATAAAAAAACCTTCTCCGGCGAGCTGCCTTGCGTTTTTGTCTCATCCTTTAACTGGTGCTGAATTTTATTCCTTTCAATAAGTATTACAGAAAAGGAGACATATAAGCTGTTGTATGTATTTGTATGTGTGTGTATCTTTAAGAATATACAGAATTCAAAACTACAGAAACCATCTTTTCTCATTATTAGCACCCATTATTAGCACCTGTCTGTCTAATTTTTAAACAACTGAAAGGGATTTTGTTTTTAATAATCCCACCATGTGCTGGTCAATTGCAGACCTATATCTTTTCTATATCCTATCCTCAGAATCTAGTACAATGCCACACACACAGTAGATGCTCAGCACAAAGCGATGGAATAAAATCATTAACTCTTCAAATTCTGTTTTAAGGTGAATGTTCCATTTATATGAATGTGTGATAACACACACACATATATTTAAAACATCACAAATAGATTCAGTAAAGGAACATTTAAGTAGAGCAAGGTAAACTTTACATTCTCAACATATCAAATTTTTTGCCACTATTTCCTAAATGCAGACAAGGAAATATAAAACATGTTAACACAATCTTCTGGCTTAAATTTTAATTATGAAAAAGGCAGAAAATTTAACATTATCTCCACAGCAACTACACCCTGGCAATAGATACATTAAATATGTGTGAACCTTAGACAGAATCAAAACAAAGCATGACATAAAAACTAAATTACAGCTGTTATCAAGATTATATGCCTAAATTTAGCTCATTTAATCATTTTATCAACTCCAAACTAATGTATTTTATTTCCTTGCTTTTAACAATTACTAGAGAAGTAAAAAAATATATACGTACCTATAGTAGTGAAATTTTACAAACAATAAAAAGAGGAGAGGTGAACAAAGCATTAAGAAAGTTTCTTCCTAGACGTTTATGAATAGTTTTTTGACAGCCCACCCAGTGACAGTTTATCATAGATTTTAGTAACCGTGATCAAGTACAGCATTCATTTGGACCATGTCTATGCTGCTTTATCCTATTATCTGTACTTTAATGGTCTTTTTACATTTGACTTCTATCACATTCCATTGCAAATCTTTTTAGGGAGTTGGTGGAAGAAACAGAAAGCGAATTTAAATATTCTATCTTAGGTGACTTTTTACCAAAAGAGAACTTCAAAAGCACTGACTTCTAAAAATCCCCATTCTCCTCAACACGCGATATATAGCAGTCTCTCAAAATAAATTTACTTATCTACTGAAAGGAAAGCAGTGAGGTTGGTGGAAATGTGCCAAAATTACAACCTTCTTAAACTTCACTGTCCACAACTAAAGAAATGAAGATAATTGTTATCAATTTCATAAAATTACCACAAGGATTAACAGTTAGAGTGCCTAGCACATTACGGAGCATTTGACCCTTATTTTATTTTGAAACTCAGTTTCCTCATAGATTAAAAGGAATCAATAAAACCTAACCGCTAAAGACTGAATGTTTGTATGTCCCCTAAAATTCTTATGTTGAAATCTAATCCCCAATTTGATAGTATCTGAAGGTGAAGTCTTTGGGAGGTGATTAGGTCACAAGGCTGGAGCACTCAAAATTGGATTAATGCCCTTATAAAAGAGACCCCAGAGAGCTCCCTGACCCCTTCTGCCAGCTGAAGACACAGCAAAGAGGCTATGAACTAGGAAGTGGGTGCTCACCAGGCACTTAGTCTGCCAGCAACTTGATTTTTGAAAATGTGTAAATTGGTTGGCATAAATGCCTGATATGCATATAAACGTCCTCAATAAATCCTCATTTCTTTTTTTTCTACCTTGCCTCTAAATTCCTATTTTAAGACACATAAAAAACCTAAAATCAAATGTATTAGAAGGTGATTTGTTGGATGAATAAAAATCATAGCATTCTAATAAACTATTTTTTTTCTGGCACCAACACAACTTTCCTATGAAAGACTACAATTACCATCTACTAATACATAAAATAGGTTCTAAAAGAAATACTAGAAGAAATTACAAGTCTTTTAAATTAGAATTCATTCATTATTCTACCTTTTCTTCTAGTTGGTCCTTCAAACACTGATATTTTAGCTTCAGTTTTTTGTTCTCACTTTCATTCTGGGTTAATTCTTCAGTCAGCCTGTCACACTGTAATTTCAAATTCTCTAGCTGACAACGATGGGCTTTAGCCATATTCTTATCTTCTAGGCTTTCAGCCTGAAAAAAAGAGGAGAAAAGAGAAAGTCCACTGGCCATAGCCAAATTACACTAAACCAATTACACATTAAATCAGTGGGAAAATACTTCCGGATTTTAGATCTTCATTAATACATAAACATTAAAATAAACACAAAAGAACTGTTCTTTGAATGTATCCAATCACTCCTCAGCACTTACTGAGCATTTAGTAAGTGACAGGTACTCTACTAGGTACTGAAGATAATAGACATGAGCAGTAAAAGAGACAGATGCAACAACCAGTTGACAACAATGAATGAGAAACACTTAATAAAGGCATAAGCTGGGTATTCTGGCAATCCAAAGAAGGGACACCAGCTCTGCTGAGAAGGAAAGGAGCTATTAGAGAAGTGTCCCAACAGGGAAATACTATGAGATGATATTACTGACTGACGAGTTTCCTCGTCTATGAAAAGGAGCTTAACATTCCTATTCTGCCTAACTCCTGTTTTTTATGAAAGAAATGTGTACTTTTTGTACAACTTAATTATTGATACTACTTTTGTGGGGGTAAAAAGATTACGAATTGTAACAGCCATGAAACTACAAACAATATGGAAAGAGTTTACCAGTGAGTATTTCAGCACTAGTAGTGAAATAAAGTACCTGTTTATTGATCTTTATTTGGAATATAACCAGAATCAGCTTATAAACATTAGGAATGATCTATTCTGTATATGGAATTCAATCAAGATTTGCCAGGTATGGGAGCTTAAAGAATTTTAAAATAACAACAACAATGCATAACACGATGTGTCAGCCACTTCTCTAAAGACCTTTTTGTATACAGTTTTTCCTCATTTCAACCTCACAACGACCTGACCAGGGAGGTACTAGTATTACCATATTGCATCTTTTGTTTAAACTGAAGCAGAGAGAAGCTAATCATCAGCCCAGGGCTACACAGTGAGTAAATGCAGAGCTAGGGTTTGAACCCAGGAATTTCTCCTAACATCCATGGTTTCAACTACTCTGCCATACTGCCTCTCGAAAGGTACAAGATCTAAGGTTTTAAAAACCATCTGGAAACAACTAGCAATGCTAACTGGCCATAACTACCAGTTACTCACAGTCTGTAAGCAACTATATATATTCTGTTTAAAATATATGTTTTAATGCCTAAAATGTATCTGTTTCTTTTATTTTTACAAGTTTATTATATGTGTTTAATTAGGTATGTACAAACATAAGCAATGGAAACAATTTCCTGAAAGGAAAAAGTTTTGTGAGTTTTAGACAAAATCTTTATTTTACATACCCTACAAAATTCACCTAAGACCTGATGTCACTTTGAATTAACAAAGGAATTGATTGTTTTTTTATGACCAATCCTGTATTCAGAGCCCAAAAATAAATTTACAAAATAAAGTCTCTCATCAGGAAAACTGTTCAATCACAATTTTAAGTTTCAGTAGAATGCTTTTAGTTTTCTTTATGACCTATAAAAAGCATAGGTTAATAAGGCTTCCCCCTAAGACCAGTGGGGTGTGCTGGAGCCAGTTCCTAGAGACCCTCAAGAGCCATCTCTTCCCAAATTTGTCCCTCTCCACTAATGTCTCATTTGACAGCCTTAAATCAGTAAAGATGGGGTATTAACACCACTGAACTGGGCGAGTGCTATAACTCAGGGTTTTTTCCCCCAAGAGAGCCTGTTTTTAAATATTTACCAGCACACCAAAACCTAAGTTTGACTAAGAACCTACTTATTGTTGTGGTTTTTATTACACTTACATAGGATTTACAAAGTGATGTTGTGTTCACAACAACATAGTGATATAGAAAGACATTAATTAGCATTCCCATTTTATTGATAAGGCATAAAAATGTAAAATAATGTGACCAAGATCACATGCCCAGCAAGTGGCAAAAGCATAGAGCTCCAATTCTGTGTCTTTTAATTCCAATAAAAGGCTCTACAAAATGATCTTGCTGAAATTACAATGAAGTGATAGCCCAATATCCTGAAAATATTGATAGCAGTTAGAGCATGTCATTAACAAACCTTAAATTTAAATTAAAAACAGGTATAAAAAGGGTAATTCTAGATGAAGAAAAAATATAACATTTGTACAAAGAAAAAATATGGTTGACATATCAAAGCTTATTAAACTTAAAAAGTAATAAATTAAGATGAAGCCAATAGACACAGAAATATAACACTTATAAAGCTACTTGTCCAAAACCCTATTGTGCATAATTCAGTATACTAAATTTCCTGCAATGATCATTGCTATCAGCTCCTTTTAATTAATATAAATATGTAAAAGTATAGGATTATATCAACAAAATAGTATGAGGTGAGGATTGTTCCTTAAGGGTAACTTCTTTGGTCTAAAAGAAAACTGCTGGGCTCTCACAATCTCTGATTCTCCTTTCAGCTCTTGTGCTACTACTGTAGCATAAGAGAAGAGATACAACACCCCTCCCAGACCTCAGTCTTTCAAATTTAAAAAAAAGAAGTCTAAAGGTTTCAGAAGATCCACAGAATACTTTTAAGTTATAAATTCTCTACACACTGGTAATTTCTTAAATCTTTATTGTCATCCTACTATAAATGAATTCAAAGCACTTCCCAAAGACAGATGAGGAAATCAATCTTGCCATATTACACAGAGAAATCTGAAACAGACAAATTGCAGAGCAAGTCAGGAGCAAATCTTCTGATTTCCAGTTTAAACAATCTCAACCCAGCATCCACTGAGTATCTTCTATATGTCTGGAACATCGTTCTAGACACTATAAGAAGATAGAAAAGTGGCTAAGATCTAATGCCTGTCTGTTGCTGTACTGGGAGTACCAACAAAGAACTATGGGAACACAGAGGATCAAGAGATTTATCCCAACTTCAATGAGATTTATCCCAATGTCAGTGGATACATAAAAAAGTAACAAATTAATTGGGCCTTGAAGGTCTAGGCAGAATTTTTCCTTCGGCAGATTGAGGGAAAGACCAACCCAGGGTGAGAGCAAGCAGTTCAAAAGTACAAGTGGGAAATGGTTAGGTATTTGTCTGAGGAATATCAGGGAGCATAAAAGGCAGTAAATGTGCACAAGTAAGGTGAGGCCATTTCAAGGAGGGCTGGGCTAGAGTGGAAACTGTTCTAGAGAAGGTTTTTGAGAAAGAAGTGACACACTCAGACACGTGCTGGGAAACGAAATCAGGGGGCTATCTGAAGGCTGAAAGGGAGGAGCTGGGGATGAAAAGAGAAACTAGGGGGAAGTAGGGAGGTTAGCTACTTAGAATTATGGCTAGGTAGTCCAAATTAGTAGCCCGCAACCTGCTTTCTACTGTGATACGTGATACACTGCTCATGTGCCAACATATCCACGAGCAAATGCAATTCCTGCCAAGCAGGCTGTTACCTCCATTACTTTATCTCCACTGAAGAAAGCACATCTGAATGTGAGAATGATGTTCTTAAGCAGATAATCTTGAACCTGCTCTAACTGAAAAGGTTATTACTAACTCCTGGTGATGTGTACAACCTAAATAATAGTGATAACACATCAGCAATGGTGAGAAGGAAAGGAGGGTCTAATTTCAATAACACTCTCTAGAAAACTGTAAGCTCCTTGAAAAGAACCATTTGTATGGCCATGCCCATTTCTGCTAACAAATTATCACATGCTCATCCTCATACAAAAACCCTGCCTTCCTTTGAGATTCACACTATTCTTCATCAACCCCCCTCCTTCTTGCTGGCAACAGCTGACTGATCAATCTCTTCATTGAGGTTTTTTGCATGCGGCCAATTAATGCCTTCACAATAGTATCATAAATAACCAAAAGTCCCTCCAACAAGCTAACTCAAAGTTATTTGACCTATTCTATTCCAACTACCTTCACCGACATTCCACAATCACAACCCATGGGAGGACCACACCTTGGACATTAACTCTGCAAATTTGCACTCCAATATAAGAATTTCTGACCAAATAAGCAACCTCTGATCATAAATTGTAATCCCCAAGTTCTCTCATTCCTTTGCCTATGATACTTGTTCATCAGTATCGGTCACAGGTCATCACTTTACATGCTCCCAGACAAGTCTCACAAAGTTCATACCAGTCTTCACAGCAGTTTTTGTCTTCACCACTTGTAAATTTCTTGCTGCACTGCTGCCTTACTCTACTTCAGATGGAGGAAAGAGATCACCAGTCAAGACTCACAACTTCCCTAGATCATCCCTATCAACTTACCCAATCTTACTGCTTTCTCAAACACCTTCACAGAAAGAGATGCCTTGTCTCCTAGTGAATGCTACACACCCTATTTTTGATCCAGCCCCCTCACATCTCCACATTGACCTTCTCCATCAAGCTCTGCCAAATGGAATAAAACCTTTTTCACATCTTCATTTAACTTGTCTGCCACATTTAACACTCTTGATTATATTTTTCTTGTCATGTCCTGCCAGGGTTTCCAAGATACCATTCTAATTCTCCTCCTGTCTCTCAAATGGTCTTTTATTATTTGCTAGAACCTCTTTCTCAATTTTTCACTAAACATTGGTGATCTAGAATTTCATCTTCTTCTTTCTCCCTACACAATTTCATCCAAATCCCATGATTTCAACTGCCACCTATGAGTTACTGGCCCCCAAGTATTTCACTCTAATCTCAATTTCTCCCCCACCTACTAACTCGTATGTACTAAACCGCTCTATCTAGACTTTCACGGTTAAGCTTAAGGTCCCTCCCACCTAACTCAACATGCTAAAAACGTGAATTTGCCACTGCTCTCTCCAAATCTGCTATTCGGTTTGTATTCTCTATGTTGGCAAATAGCATCATTATCCACCTAGTCGCCCATGTCCTTACCCAGTCATCCTTGATTCTAAACATTTTCCAGGACAGCAAAGTAGTTAAGAACACAGGCACTTAACTATCTGGGTTCAAATTCTATCTCTACCACTCTCCAGCCATAAGACCTTAGACAAGTTATTTAACTTCCTGTGTCTCGATTTCCTCATTTGGGACAAAATAATCCCACAAAATGTGCAGGGATGGTGTGAGTATTAAATGAGTAAAACATGTCAAGTTCTTATAGCAATGACTGGTACAACGTGTTGAAAAAATGTTTGCTTGCAGTAGCGCTGTTATCACAGCCAATCAATCAACATTAATATATATTTTCTTTAAGATCAGCTCTTCTCCATATCCATAACTCTACTTTTGTTTATGTCCTCATCAACTCTGAAGGACTATTACTCCATATTTCATAAATAATAAGATGTGTATTTTTCACATTTTACCATCTTATACTTGGGATGTTATCTTGCTTACAGTTGACAACATGTCATAGTTTTGCAGGCAGGAGGCAGCATTTTTTTTCTTACTAGCATACAATAATGATGCATCTTACAAATGATGGTGTCTTAGGTTCAATAAAATACAATAAGGGCCTCTTACCTACTCTTCCAGCCTCCGTTCTGACCTGCCTGTCCCAATTAATGACCCCAAAACCACTACTGCCAGCAGACTATATAGGACTGGGGAAGAAGTCATAAAATAGGTACAGCATTCTACAAATGTCAGTTATTTAAATATAATTTCATCTTGCATCATAAGCATTTTAAAGTAATAGTTGCATTTTAAAGATATTTTTTAAAAAAATTATAATTAGCCTTTGAAGATTTATCCATTCATTCACCTATTCAAAAGATATTTACAATGTTCCAGAAACTGTTCTAGGTACTGGGGATATAGCTGAAAACAAAACAGTCTCAAACCCCAATATTTATGAAGTTTTCATTCTAATAAAGGGGGATAAAAATAAATAAATAATATGGAATCTATATCATACGATAAGTGCTATGGAGAAAAAATAAAGCAAGAAAGAGATTTATCACACTCCTGACAATCATGTTATGAAATGATTGTCCTACAATGGTGAAAATGTTAATACCATTAGACCTTAGAAACATTCCCCCAAATGCAAGATCTCAATTAGGCATTTACCCAAGCAACTTTGATCTGGAAAACAAGGGGTGAGTCTCAAAAGGCTTGAGTTTACACAGCCCATAAGCTGATCCACTTTAGTTACCATACTAATAAGGCCTGTGGTTATAGCTTCTATGGCCTTGACAAGTCTTTGCCTTTTATATTTTAGGAGGTCATAAATGTTGAATGAGAGCACGTTTCAGGTCCACAACTTACTGCCACCTCTGCCTTTCCTGAACTCCCCAAATAGCTAAATGTTCTTTTTAAAGGGCTTCAATGCTGTGAAATAGGTGCTCCCAGGTGGCTGCTATAACTCATTTCAACCTGACTGAACAGGCATGAATAAGCCTCTTTATTGTTGGTTTTATCTTCCCTTCAGTGCTTGGGAATACAGAATGATCTCTAAAAGTTTACGCTTTATTAACTTCATGAGCCACAAGAAAAATTCCTTCAGTATCATCAGGATAATTCAGCACAGGTACCTTCAGTGTCCTAATATGGTCCTCAGCCTCACTCTTTTCTTTCTTAAAGTGCTTCATCAGCTCCTGGATATTTTGCTCGTGTTTCATTTTCACACTCTGCAATGATGACGTGAGATCTTTCAGCTCCCTCTGGTGAACATCTCGTTCTAGTTTTAACTGTGTGATGGCCGTAGCTTCTTCTTCATCCCTAGATTTCACCTGTGCTGTGAGTTCAGAAAGGTCCTTAAGCACCGCTTTCTTAGCTCTCTCTTCCTCTGCCAATTTATTAGCGAGATCTGCTCGGATGGCGCTCAGGTCCTTGATGGACTCTTGCATCTCAAGAAGTTTAGCTTTGTCCTGGGCCTGGCTCTTCTTTAGCTCTGCAATTTCCTCCTCCAGGTGAGCTTTCTCAACTTTCAGCTGGTCTTGAATCTTACTCTGATTTTTCAATTCACTTTCTAGCCTATGAATGGTGTCCAGAGAATTTCTGACTTCTAGTTCGAGGTCAGCTTGATGAGACTTAATATCACTTAGCTTTTCCTCCTTACGGTGAAGCTCCTCCTCTTGAAGAGCACGTTTGGTTAGGACATCATTCAATTCCTTTCTAAGACTCTCTATTTGTTGTAATGCTGCATAAAGTTGACTTTTCAATTCATCCTTTTCTTTTAGAATCTATCAAGTTAAGAACATAAAGAAAAAAAAGTTACTGTAAAATTCACCATAGACTTTGCCAGATAATAAAGTTTAATCCCCAAGAAGAAAAATTCATCAAATAATCCTTTTCATTTTTCCACTTTTAAATAAAAAATATTTTAAGGCTAAAAAAGGGAGAAAATATATAATTATCCCGAAATGGCACCACACTGAAATATGTATTTCAGATTTTTAATCACCAAAACTTATATCAACCCATGATCATAAATAAGTATTTAAATGTAACATAAAATTGAGCAAAGGAATAAAGAAAAAGATTCCTATTACAAAGATAATTTACCAGAAGTTGAAATAACACAGTACTATCTAAAATAATAATGATGTACATTTCAAAGATACACTTTTAAAAAGGAAAAACCTCAAAACAGAGATTGAAAATAACATAGGAAAGCATGCAGACACAATCTAAGAAAGGTTAAGGTATAATTAGCCATCATTAATAAAATGTCAGTAGTTAGAAACATCAATATGCAACTGGGAGTCTCAAAGCCCCACAAAGGCAGAAATGAGATTAAGTGAAGATTAGAAGGGGTTGGGAACGGGCTCAAGGGAGTAGTCAAGGGACTAGAAGTCCATCACCCTCTGCCCATTTCTCTAGGGGGTTAGGGTTAAGGAACAGAGACCAAGAATAACCTTCACAGCCTCTAATTCTCATCAGCCAATCACTGCAAATGAAAAAGCAAACAGCCATGGAGCTGAGATTGTTTTCTCTTCAACACTGGCACCAAGGAAAGTCTCCTTTGCTTACTGATACCGGCCAGGTCTTGAACCAGGGGAAAAAAAAAAAAACAAGACTCATTTCAGAATTAGAAGTGAGTTAAAATGCAAATATTTTTGAGGCATTTCTATACTTTACATTTTACATTTCAGTGTGGAACAATTTATAATAAGATGTAAGGAGTCAATCACTGCAAACAAACAGTTTCCTCAAATCCCTCAGTTTTACAAGGGAGAAAGAAAGAGCACAAAGTTAACGTGAGAAATAATAAAGGAAGGTGATTAAGCAGTTGAGCTCTGACCAGAGAGCACTGCTTTTGATTCTCAGTCCAGCCATGAGTAGGTCTAGGGCCTGAAGGAAGTTATTTGTTTTCACGGAAATAATAATAACAACAGCTACTTTATGAGGTCGTAATGAAGATTAGTGGAAAAGGAGAAACAAAAAGTTGGGTGAGACTTAGTTCAAGGAGGAACCAGGGTCTCAGGGAGGTATTATGCAAGGTCATAGTAATCAAAACTGCATAAAGAAGGGATATCTGATGGGGCAATATCCCTGAAGTGGAGGGAGTCTGGAATACAGATGAAGTTCACTTTCCAAAGAACATAAGGCAAGAAATATGGCGAGAATTACAGATAAGCCTAAGGGTAGATGTATTATTTTTCTATTGCTGCATAACAATTTCCAACAAACTAAGTGGCTTATAACAATACCCATTTATTATCTCACTGTTTCCAACACATCAAAAGGCCAGCAAAGGCATTCTGCTTATGGTCTCCTTAGGTTAAAATCAAGGAATGAGCTGACCTGGACTCTTATCTGGAGGCTCTGGGTAAGAATCCACTTCCAACCTCACTCAGGTTGTTGGCAGAATTTAGTTCCACAGAGATGTAGGACTTAGGTCCACATTTCCTTGCTAGTTTTTGGCCAGGGGTTATATTCTGAGCTTCTAGCCACCCACATTCCTTGGCTTATGGACTCTTCCATCTACGAACCAGCAACAGTACAATTAATCTTTATAGTGCTTCAACTCTCTCTAATTTCCCCTTCTCCCAAGACTGAGAAAGATTTCTCTGTTTTAAGGGCTCACATGATTAGATTAGTCCCATCCGGATAATCTTTTCATCTTAAGATCAACTGTGCCATATTTCAACATAATCATGGGAGTGATATCATATTCATAGGTTCCAGAAACTAGGGTGAAAATCTTTTGAGGGGAAGGGTCATTCTACTTACTATACTAAAGCAGATGAAAACTGACAATTAAGTTTTGACTGTAAGGATAACACAAGAAGGACCGAAGAGTGAGGGTAGGTGTCTTAAACATAGCAATTAATGTTTGGAACAGATGACCTAGCCCCTGGTCATGAGCTAAGAGAATTTCAGGCAGTCCTGAAGATTAAAATCACATTTTCATGATGAAGATTGATCAGATCTTTAATTATAAAATCTTCCTGGAACTGGTCTAAACAGAAAGGATATTTATTTTTCTCACATAACAGGAAGTCTGGAGATAAAAGTAGTTTAAAAAAGACTCTTGCGGGGCCGGCCCGGTGGCGCACTGGATAAGTGCTACTAATGCCTACAAAAAACAAACTTTGCAGGGCCAGCCCGGTGGCGCACTGCTACAGTGCGCCGCTTGGGAGTGCGGTGGCACTCCCGCCAAGGGTTCGGATCCCACATACAGACCGGTTCCCGCTCACTGGCTGAGCACCAAGGGCTGCGATCCCGTTGCCAGTCTCGGTCCGGTACGGGCACGACACTGAGGGTTGCAATCCGTTGCCGGACAAGAAAAAAGGAAAAAAAAAAAAAAAAGACTCTTGCAAAGCACAGGCTCTGCTACTCTAATTCTCCAGGTTTTGCTCTCTTACCAGTGTTCTAAGCATCACACCAATTTATGACAAAGGTAACAGCCCTATGGTGGACAGTCACAGAGTATGTTAGTAAGTTTGGAATTTCTTTGGCAATATAGATACTAAAAACTAAGTAAGCTCCATCTATTTGCTTCTGGTTAATTGCTTGGCTAGTAGCCACAACCCAAGATTTTGTCTAGACATTGTCTCTGAGCCTGAAAATGTCAGTGTCTTAACCACTACCTCAATACTCCGGACATTCCCAGGGCCCCACAGTTGAATAGCCTTTATCTTGAGGCAATTCAGAACAATGGACTCTGGTCCCCTTTGTCTGGCCAGGAATGCTTAAGTACTTAAAAGGGCTCTGAGAAAATGGCTTGGTTTTGACCTCATTTTTATTTCTAAGTTTCCTACCTCCCTCTTGTGCTTGGAATAACTTCAGTTTAGATACATATCTTGGCTTTTCCAACCCTAAAAGGATCTAAAATATCAGACTCTGACTCAATCAGTTTGGATCGCAGATTGCAGACTTCAGGCTACCCACCCCCAAAAATCTCATTCTCTGCTTTTTGACAGACCAGAGTCAACATAAATTTGTCTTTCTCTTGTAGGATCTTTCTGAAGGCTAAAATATGTACACAACGTAGTCCACTATCCGTACACTTTCTTAAATTGCATATGATAAGACCACATACACATTCGAAAAAAAAAATTTCAACCATTAAAAAATCCAGATGTTACAAGACAGCATATATTACTGTCATATATAACTCTTTTTTTTTTTTTCTCAGCAGCAGGGAAATACACAGAAGGAAAAGATGGCAATTTAAGATTGAAGTCAAATATGATCAAGCAAAAAACTCAATATATGGGCAAGTCAATTATTCTGCCGATTCAGCAGGAAAAAAAAAATCTAGGAAGCATTCCCATTGCCCATGTTAAAAAAGAATATGAAAGAATTTGAAAACACTCAGAAAAGCAAATTTTATGATCAGAGTCCAAGTTCAAGTTTTTTCCTTTATCATTTTCAAAGCATGTATAAAAACCCATGATTTCAAACAGCACTTTAAAAGAAAAAAGGGAAACAAAAATACAACTTATAAGTAGATTATCTGTATTATAGAGTTTCAGTTCTCCCTGTATGTGTTCATCTACATGTCCCTAATATATCTACATCATGATTCCCTGATGTAAATATCCATGTCCTCATCTTTTAAGGGAAGTATAAAGTCTGATCTTTCTATTTTTTCCTGCAATGATATGCTATGTTTGCTATTACATATCCTCCAGTGAGGAAGTAGTTATGTAATATGATATATATCTGATAATCTTACCAAGATTCCAGAAATGTATAAAACGGGGGAAAAAAAGAATAAATCAGAGCAATTCTTAGAATAAAAGCCTTTTGTCTTCTAATATATTTTTAAGTGGCAAATCCTAAAACAGAAAATAAATGATGCTGGAAAATGAAAAATGGAAGTAGGCACAGAGGCATTTTGCAAATACAAAGATTTCATCATTTAAGCATATAAAATGGCCCAACAACTTATTAAACAATTAATTTATTCCTTAAAACACAATATGTTCTATTTGTAAACTGGTATCATTTTTAATATACACATCCAAAGTACTCTGGAGTCACTTTTTGAAAATAGTGCAAAGAAACAAAAAGGGAGTAGACTATAACAGTAATGCCTTAAAGTGGTTTTATGATTTTATTAAGAACTAAATATTCCTTAGAGGTAATACTCAGTAATACAATTAAAAATTTTTCAAAAATTATTTACCATGTATTTCTGCATCACAGATTTACTGGACACTTGAATTTGCAGTGAAACATTTCTTACCCTTTCTTCCTTGATTAACCATTGCTCTAAATGCGACATGCTGCATTAATTTTTAAGGCTTTTAAAGGAGAAATTACAATGCCTGCTGTGATAATTGTGATACTACCCTAACTGTGGCAATCACTTTAAACCTACTTCTTTGCTTATCATTAGCAATGCTAAGTGATAACAATAATTATATCAGAAGTATTCTGGGAAATAATTGTTTAACAATTTTTAATACTCTGAAAACTCAATCTAGAAAACTCTCAGCATCATGGATTGGGATACAGTCTGATGACATGGACTCTTCTAAATTTCCTCTAATTAAGCAAAATCCCCAGATGATTCTCAATCAATCAGTCCCCTCAACCACTCTTCTCTCTACCTCCCTCCCTTATAGTTCGGCTCATTGAACCAGCTGCCAGACCAGGCTGACAACAGAATAATCAACGAAGAGCAATTTCCTGGGATCAAATCAGTGCAGATTCAAGTCTGAAAGCTTTTGAACTGCTTTACCTCAGGGAAACCAGCTACCCAGTATTTGTCAGATGGATTAAAATCAAAAGCACTCCACAGTGAGTGCAAAGTGATCATTTCCTCTATCTTCTGTATGTCCAAGAAATTTGTATGTAAAAGGTAAAGCATCTTTTCCACGACACCTCATCTGAAATAAGTGTCTGTCACTCTTAAGTACTGACAATTGATTTTATAAATATAATTGCCCTACATTTTGTTTTCTTTTGAAAGAAAGTCAACTTATCCAAATGATTATCCATCTGGAATGTTTAGAGTTCTTGACAATTGATGAATGACAAAGCACAAATAATAAACCAAGACTAAACATGGATTAAAAAAAATCAATCAATACTGCTTACTATCTTATAAGTATCTGGGTTTAATTCAATCCAAAGATATATCAGTTGAGAATCAACACAGGAGCATAAAATCCATTTAAAAACACTGATTATAAAAGAGAAAAAATGATGTGAAATACATACATAGATCAGTGAAATGCTTTTTTGTTGCTATCAAATGGACATAAAAGCAGAGTCTTGAAGAAGCTGGTGATCAAATAACATTGCTCAGTCAGTGAGATTATCAATTTTATTCATTTAACTAAGCCCAGTATAGTTGCTGCCAGAATATGGCCCAGTAGTAACTATTACATTTTTTAAATGCTTCTTTCTAAGCAATACTTAAGTTGAGATACACAAATAAATGAGATTTAAAACTACATGTACTGGGGGAAAAATTATGTGATATTGAGGATTTAGTGATTTTCTTCCATTTGTATGTTAGAATATTAAATAATAATTCAATTTAGAGAACTTAAAGCTAAACTGGGGGAGGGGGTGGATCTATTTTAAGGGCCAGTGGGGAATACAACAATATTTATAAAGCAAATGTACTTCACAGGGCCTCCAAAGCCCTGCAATTTCAGGTTTAGCCTAACTTCTTTTTTTTTTTTTTTTCCTTTTTGTCTTTTTTCGTGTCTGGCAACGGATCGCAACCCTCAGTGTCGCGCCTGTACCGAACCAGGACCGGCAACAGGATTGCAACCCTCGGTGTTGCGCCCGCACCTCACTCAGCCAGTGAGTGGGAACCGGTCTGTATGTGAGATCCGAACCCTCGGCGGGAGCGCCACCGCACTCCCAAGCGGTGCACTGTAGCAGTGCGCCACTGGGCCGGCCCTAGCCTAACTTCTTAAAAGTACATATAGAAATGTTAACCTTGCAAAAGACAGGAAACTTTCTCCAGGCTAAAGTGTCTGTTGTAAGATAAAGAACTGTAACACAGCAAGGTTGCTGGCTGAAGGACAGACAAGTTACTGATTGATATGTAAGGATACTGGGAAATTGCTGTGGGGAAGGACAATGTTTGCTAGGATCAAGCTTTTGTTGGTGGATCGACTTAACATTTTGCAGATTCAATTATGGAATGTCACTTTGCTTGTTTTACTGATGTTACCAGCCTCTATTGTTAAACTTGTTAAACTATACTTAGCAAAAACCCCACCTATGTTCTTTTCCTGTAACTTCCTGGTCTGGAAAATAAATGCGGGGTGAGAACCCCAGCTCATGGTTAATTTCCCAAAAGAAGGAATGCCTTGCTCTTGAGGGTTCTGGGAGATTAACCCCTTTGGGGTCTCTCACTGCTCGGAAGAGATGGACTTTGGGTAATCCTTTTGCGGCTCCATCACCCAGGGGAAGAGAAGTGACAAATCCATGTGAGGCAAAGCAACAGGCCAGCTCTGAAAAGCCACAGAATGTTAAACTATTAAAAAAAGGCCTTACAAAAATAAAAAAACTAAATAACTTTCTACTTTGAACTAGCCAAGACTCTGTAATTCAAGGACATACTGATAGACTGTATGCACAGCATGGCACTCAAGTATTTGTTTAAAGGGTGGATGAATGAATGTTTGATTATACCAAAAACAATTCCTTAGGAATTTGGCTGTTATACCTGATTATTCTTGTCTGTTAGCTCATCAAGAGTTTCTGACTGTTTTTCCAATGTTCGCTCTAATTTCTTGTGCTTAAGCTTCCACTGCCTAATAGATTCTTGAGCTTTCAGTTTCAAGTCTTCTCTCCTCTTCTCTGCCTCCTCTCTCAGGGCCTCTGACTGCTGGAACTCATTGAGGTAGTGCTCGGCCTGCTTGGTGGCATCTTCCGCATGGTGAGTCAGCTCTGAGATCTGGAGGTCAGCACGCCTTCGCTCTGCCTCACATGTGTCAAAGTGACTCTGGATCTCCTTAAGTTGATCCAACATCTGAAGTTGCTGTTTTTCCCTGTTCTCCAATTCACGTGTTAAATTCTAAGAATAAAGCAGGTGAAACATTAGGAACAAATTCTTGTCAAAATTGGATGTGCAACATATCATCAAACAAGAATCTCTAATGTCACTGAAAATCAGTTGTATTAAATTACATTAGCAATATTAGAAAAGATGGGTGCTATTCTGTGTATTTATAATCACATTAGTTGGAAATAACTTTCATAAATATTACCTACTCTATTATCCAAAAAGGGAAAATTTCCCTTATACTTCCAATAAACTGTCACTAAAATAGAACACACTGTTGAGAAACATAATGTGTACTATTTTAGTAACAAAACCCAGTGTTTTGTCCAACTGAAGAAATATCAATGTTTTAAAATTTGAACTATTAGTAGCAATCATATGTAACATTTCACTTTCTGGAAGCCCATAAAATTTTATTATAATAAAATAAAAATCAGAAACAACAAAATGAGAATTGATGACAAGAACATCAGTATAGGTAACACTATATTTGAAAGTCCATTTAATTAATTCACCCACATACACACACAAAAAAAAACCGGGGGCGGGGGGGGGAAGAAGATATAACAACTATACTTTTTTGAAGTTGTTACAACAAGCAAACGGAAAGGACATTCTTGGGTGGGAGGGGAGAGAGGGAGGAGGGAGGGAGGTGTCAATGATGGGCCATAATAATCATATACATTGTATATTGACAAAATAAAAATTTAAAGAGAAAAAAAAAAAAGGTTCCCAGTAAAGTGTTTATAGACAAGTATTTCCAGTTAAACTGATTAATGTTATAAGTTGAAGTATTTACCTCAAGCTGACATGAATCAATGTAGTATAAATATATAAATAAAATTACTTTAAATTTACTTGGAATATTTCTCTAATTAAAAAGAGAACCTTAAAATCTAGCTTCCCTAAAACAAGGGTAGTCCTTAAAGTATTTAGAAGTTATACTAAATCATGATTAATACATATTTTAATTTGAGAATGAAATATTTTAAGTTGAAAATGAGAGGATGTTACTTTTACACATTTTATACAAATAGAAGAATGTTATAATCATTAACATTAAGCCACTCTTATAAAGCTTTGAAAGGAAGTGACAAATTCAGAAATTAAGTTCTTACTATGTGTCACACAGACTATTCCTCCTGGGCCTTGTTTCCAAATACCTAGGGGTAACAACAGTAACATAAAAAGGTTGTGTGCCCAAATAAGAATGAGCTCAAGAGACTAAGATGATGCGGTGAGTTAGAAAAATAATAAATATCATCTATATCGTACTAAGGCACTGACGAATAAAAAGATTAGAAACATTTACCAAGTTCTTCTGGCCTCAACAGCAGAATCTTCAGGTTCAGATTCCATTAGCCATAATCTGTGGCTCAGATAAAGTTGAATAATTTCTGCCATGATTAAAGTCATGGTTTAACATTTTAAAATCACGGTTTGACATTGTGGCCAAAATAATGCCTGAAAAACAAGCTTCATTTTCTGAGCAACAGGTTAGCATTTGCTCAGTTTCCTAAATTCTATGCAGCGTGGAAGAGCCTTCATCCACCCAAACAAAATAGTGAATTAAGAACTGTGCACTTGTTTGTGTGAAAATTCTAAAATGAGATCAGAAAACCCTAGTGACTACGGTTTACCTTTTGCTCTTTTTCTAAAAGTTGTATCGATATGCTAGAAGTCAACTTTATTAACCGGTAGTAATCAAGTGATTTAGCATCAAAAGAAAGACAGAACCAATTTTTTTTTTTTTTTTTGCAACAAATATTTGGAGAAAGGCTGGTTATACCTACTATGTGTCAGACACTTTGTTTATAGTAAGATTAGTTTATAATAAGAAAGATTAATAAGACATAGCTTCAATACCTAAGGAGCTAACAGTCTAACTAGAGAGATATTCCCTCCAAAAGCTAATTTACAATAGTAGGTAGCACAAGGTGCTAAAACATGATGCAGAGTTACCTGAAGGGGTTTATATTCTACAGAGTGTCTGGAAAGGGTCTCTTTTAAGAGGTGATGTATAAGCTGAACTATAAATAAAAAGGAGATGGCAAAAATAATAAAACAACTGACTTCTACTGAAATGGACTGAGCACTTGAGTTGTGCCAGGATTGAACAAATGCTGTATATGAATTACCTAGTTCAATGCCACCACACAATTAAAGTAAAGCACTATTGTTATCTCCATTTTAGTGGTAAGTAACCAAGGCTTGCCGCAGTCAATAGCTTGCCCAAGATCACATGCCTAATACATTATGGCAGGAGGATTTGAAACCAGACAGTCTGACTCCAGAGCCCATGTTTTTAACACTTCGCTAAACTTCCAGATTCCCTGATGGTCCTAACTCCATGCCTCTTCAGTTACCCACTCCCATGGTTCTGTCTTGGTGTTTTTATAAGAACCGCTACCTTTGAAGCAAGAGGTTCTTCCCTGCCCCCATCTCCAATCCCACCTCCAACCTCTGCCTTTAACTACCAGTCTAATCAGTTCTTTCACTCCCTTCCTCTGCTGTACCTGCTCCTCACTGTCAAGATGACCACTCCTCCCTTGCTGTCCCTGGCTCTCTAACCCAACCTCCACATTCTTTCACTTTAGCCATGCTTGCTCATAGCTCAACCTCCTATTTTAAACTGTTCTTCCACTGAACTTTAACAATAAAACCACCAATTCTGGGTGAACTAAAAAATTTCCTAATTCCTACATCAGTTTACTGAGTCCTCTAAGGAAAAATACACAGGAACATCTGGTAATGTGACCACACACTGAGGGCCAGCTCATCAGCACCCAGAAATTCTTCCACATGCCTCTACCCAGCTCAAACAATGGCCATTTCAAACTGTCTCCTCTCTGATACTACCATCTTTTCTCTCGCTTTAAGTATGTATTACAGCTCCTCCTTCAGAAATAAAATTGAGGCAGTTAATGCAGGACACCCCAAAAATGCCCTACTTGTAACATCCTGAAACTTACCAATGGCCATTCTCTCCTCCTCTCCAGCCTCTAAGGAAAAGGGATCCTTCCTCCTTAGACAAGTTAGCCTATCTTTGCTATTTCCTTCCTCATCCATCAAGGGCTTCACTATACCAACCAGGTCTTCTCTTCCATGTCTTGAACCTCTCTTTCCTTACTGGATCATTGTGCTCTACTTTTCCCATCTCAAAACATAACAGTAATCGGCCTTATAACACCAAGACCAAGGGTTTGGTTGCCCATACCAGCCAGATGCCAAAAATAAAATTAAGAAAAAACAATTAAAATAAACACCAAACAAACAAACAAACAAAACAATAATGATTACAAAAACTGAAAATAAATTTTAAAAAAAAGAAAAAACTTTTATTCAATCTTACATTATCTTCTAACCTATACACTTCTTCCTTTTAAACCAAGCTCCTGGAAAGAGTAGTATACACTTCATACCCCCACAATCTTATTTCCAGTTCATTTAGTTCTCTGTATCTGGTTTCCATCCCTATTATACAATTAAAATAGCTCTCACCAAGATCCCCAAAGATTATATATAGCCAAATACAACAGACTCTAAAAATCTTTCGTCACCTAATTTCCTCATAGAATGTAACACTGTTAATTACCTCTTGCTCATTCTTAACATTCTCTTCTTCCTTAACTTTCATAATACCAGTTTTCACAAGTTCTCCATTTTCTTCCTCTTCTTTCATAATCTCCTTTCCTGGTCCTCTTCTACCATTTAGCCTTAAATACAGATAACTCTACAATTATCTGAATAAGTTCCAGTATTAAGTATCATCCCATCTACATGATATTCATGTTAGGTAAGCAAATATGTAGGTAGACAGAGATATAAGTGATTCCCAATTCAGAAGACAGATCAAACTCCTAAACTCCAGACTTTTAAATATCGAATTGCATAATGACTTTCTACACTTAGATATCACATAGGCATCTTAAATTTAGCATGTCAAAAAGTGAATTCATCTGATGCCCAACACAAAGACAGTTCTACTAAAATGGCAATAAAGTCTCTCTCCAACTCAAGAGGATAGACATGGGGGTAGAATTGTATTTAACAATTTAAATATGAGAAGATCTGAAATAACCACTGTAGGAAAAGAAACAAAAGAGATGTTTAAAAGATGACAAACAGAAATAAGGTTCCAGTTAGCCTCAAATTTATAATATACCCAAAAGTGTACAAAATTCTTTGGATTTCTCCAGCAACTCTTTCAAACCCAAAAACACGTTCAGTGATATTTATTCTTCTGTAATTACAGAGCAACAACAATACACACAGGATTAACACGCACACGCCCAGAGCTTAAGCCCATAAACTCTTCTCTCATTTAAAAACTGCACACTTTCATATTAACAAGTTGCATGCAATAATTCACAAAGAATAACGTTTGAAAACATGCCATTGGTCAATGTAAATAAACACAAAAGGATGTGAATCTTATCGTAAATAATTCTGGTTCTCACTACTGAGGAGAAAACAAGTTTGAATTTGAACTGGATGAATACTGCCTCTAAATGCCCTGAATCTGGAAACTATTGGTATCTACTACTTTGCTACTGTCAGCCTACAGTATGCTTCAGGTAGGGTTCCTTCCTATATTCACTTGTTAAGAATCCTGTTCAGCCATTGTTTTGGCCTTTTCCTTAACCCATCTTCCTCAAATAACAAATTTAAAAAATCTAATTGTATAAACTTTTCTCCCCCATCAAAGGATTACACTACAGAACCCTCATAACAATTCCTTACACACACACACACACACACACACACACACTCAAATACTTATACATACATCCACACATACACATAGAGAGAGCATGCAAGTGTACAAATATCATTAATTCATGAATAAATGCTTTCAGGTTATTTATAGTAAATAGTAAGGCACAAATAGTAAATACCAGTATCTTCCTCATATACTACATGAAATGCTAAATGAAAAGCATTTTTCTTATTTATTCCATTATGATGACTTTCATTTCTATTATTACTATTATACATTCCCGGAGGCATTTTCTACCCTGAAGAACTTTATATTTAGATTGTATGAAATTATCTAAGCACTAAAGCAGGAATTTTTCTTATCCAGTTGTCCATCAATGGACATTAAGTTGCTTCCACATCTTGACTACTGTAAATAGAGCTGCAATGAACATGGGAGTGGTGGTATCCATTTGACATGATGATTTCCATTCCTTTGGGTATATACCCAGAAGTGGTNGTCAATGGACATTAAGTTGCTTCCACATCTTGACTACTGTAAATAGAGCTGCAATGAACATGGAAGTGGTGGTATCCATTTGACATGATGATTTCCATTCCTTTGGGTATATACCCAGAAGTGGTATTGCTGGATCATATGGTAGATCTATCTGTAGTTGTTTGAGAAACCTCCATACTGTTTTCCATAGTGGCTGTACCAGTTCACAGTTCCAACAAAAGTGTAGAAGAGTTTGCCATTCTCTGCATCCTCACCAGCATTTGTATCCTCAGTCTTTTTGATTACAGACAATCTAACTGGGATGATATGATATCTCAGTGTGGTTTTAATTTGTATTTCTTTGATGATTAGTGATGTTGAGCATTTTTTCAAGTATCTATTGACCATTTGTATGTCTTCCTTGGAAAAATGTCTATTCAGCTCCTTTCTCCATTTGTTAATTGGGTTATTTGGTTTTTTATTGTATAGTTTGAGATCCCTGTATATTCTGGATATTAATCCCTTGTCAGATGCACAGGTGGCAAATATTTTCCCCCATTCTGTAAGTTGTCTTTTCATTCTGTTGATTGTTTCCTTTCCTGTGCAGAAGCTTTTCAGTTTGATATAATCCCATTTATTTAATTTTTCTTTTTTGTTTGAGCTTTTACGGTGTTATTAATGAAGTCTTTGCCAAGTCCTACTTCCTCAACCCCTATGTTTTCCTTTAGTAGTTTTATAGTTTCAGGTCTTATACTTAAGTCTTTAACCCATTTTTAGTTGATTTTGGTACATGGCGAGAGGTGAAGATCTAGTTTCATTCTTCTGCATACGGATGTCCAATTTTCCCAGCACCATTTACTGAAGAGGCATTCTTTTCCCCAATGTATGTTTTGTTGCATTTGTCAAAGATCAGTTGGCTGTAAGTATGTGGGTTGATTTCTGGGTTCTCTAATCTGTTCATTGGTCCAGGTGTCTGTTTTTATGCCAGTACTATGCTGTTTTGGTCACTATGCCATTGTAGGATAATTTGAAGTCAAGTACTGTTATGCCTCCAGCTTTAACTTTTTGCTCAGTATTGCTTTGGCTATTTGGGGTCTTTTGTTGTTTCATACAAATGTTAGGATTGTTTTTTCTATTTCTGTGAAGAATGTTATTGGTATTTTGATGTGGATCGCACTGAATCTGTAGATTACATTGGGTAGTATTGACTTTTCACAATGTTGATTCTTCTAATCCAAGAGCATGGAATGTCTTTCCACGTTTTTGTGTCTTCTTTAATTTCTTTCAGTAGCAATTTGTAGTTCTCTTTGTAGAGGTCTTTCATCACCTTGGTTAAATTGATTCCCAGGTACTTTATTTTTTGGTAACTGTGTAAATGGGCATGCTTTCTTGATTTCTTTTTCTGTTAGTTCATTACTGTTGTATAAAAACACTGATTTTGGAGTGTTGATTTTGTATCCTATGACATTACTGAAATTGTTAATCAGGTCTAAGAGTTTTTTGGTAGAGTCTTTAGGTTTTTCTACATATAGGATTGTGTCATCTGCAAACAGGGACAATTTCACTTTGTCTTTTCCAATCTGTATGCCCTTTATTTCTTTCTCTTGCCTAACTGCTCTAGCTAGTACTTCTAATACTATGTTAAATAGAAGCGGTGATAGTTGGCATTCTTGTGTTGTCATTGTTCTTTAGGGAAAAGCTGAAAGCTTTTTTTCTCAGGATGATACTGGCAGTAGGCTTGTCATAGATGGCTTTTATCGTGTTGAGATACCTTCCTTCTTTACCTAATTTGCTAAGAGTCTTTATCATGAAAGGACATTGAATTTTGTCAAATGCTTTTTCTGCATCTATTAAGAAAATCATATGGTTTTTGTCCTTTATTTTGTTGATGCAATGTATCATATTTATTGACTTGAATATGTTGAAACATCCTTCACTCCCTGGGATGAATCCCACTTCATCATGGTGCATGATTTTTTATGTGTTGCTATATTCTAATTGCTAGTATTTTGTTAGGGATTTTTGTGTCTATGTTTATCAGAGATATTGGCCTGCAGTTTTATTTTTTGTTTTATCTTTGTCTGGTTTGGGTATCAGGGTGATGCTGGCCTTGTAGAATGAGTTTGCAAGAGTGGCCTTTATTTCAATTTTTTTGGAATAGTTTGAAGATAATTGTTATTAATTCCTCTTTAAAGGTTTGGTCGAATTCAGCAGTAAAGCTATTCAGTCCTGGGCTTTTCTTTGTTGGGATACTACCAATTACTGCTTTATTTTCTTTGCTTGTCAATGGTTTGTTCAGGTTTTCTATTTCATCTTGGTTCAGTCTTGGTAGTTTGCCTGTGTCCAGAAATTTATCCATTTCTTCCAGGTTTTCAAATTTGTTGGCATATAGTTGTTTGTAAGAGTCTCTAATCATTCTTTGTATTTCTGTATTGGTTGCAATGCATCTTCTTTTATTTCTGATTTTTGTTATTTGAGTCTTCCCTCTCTCTTTTTTTTTTTTTAATTAACCTAGCTAATAGTTTGTCTATTTTGCTTACTTTCTCTAAAAACAATTCTTTGTATTTCTGTATTGGTTGCAATGCATCTTCTTTTATTTCTGATTTTTGTTATTTGAGTCTTCCCTCTCTCTTTTTTTTTTTTTTAATTAACCTAGCTAATAGTTTGTCTATTTTGCTTACTTTCTCTAAAAACCAATTTTTGTTTCATTGATATTTTGAATCATTTTTGGGGTCTCTGTATTATTTAGTTCTGCTCTGATCTTAATTATTTCTTTCCATCTCCTATGTTTAGAATTGGATTGTTCCTGTTCTTCTAGTTCTTTGAGGTGTAGCATTAGGTTGTTTATTTTAAATCTTTTTTTTAATGTAAGCATTTCTTGCAATAAACTTCCCTCTTAGTATTGCTTTTGCAATATCCCACATGTTTTGAATGATGTGTCCTTATTTTCATTGGTTTCAAGAAATTTTTTGGTTTCCTCTTTAATTTCTTCTTGGACCCTTAGGTCATTCAAGACCCTGTTGTTTAACTTCCATGTATTTGTATAGTTTACAGAGTTTTGCTTGTTACTGTTTTCTAGTTTTAATCTGTTGTGGTCTGAAAAGATACTTGAGACGATTTCAATTTTTTTAATTTCTTGAGGCTTGATTTGTGACCTTACATGTGGTCTATACAGAGAATGTTCCACATGCTGATGAGAAGAATATATATTCTGCAGTTGTTGGATGAAATGTTCTTTATATATCTGCCAGGAGCAGTTGGTCTAAAGTGTAGTTTAAATACTGTTTCTCTGTTGATGTGTGGCCTAGATGATCTGTCCAGTGCTGAGAGAGGGGTGTTCAGGTCCCAAAATATTACCATATTGGGGTCTATCTCTTTCTTCAGGTCTAATAATGTTTGCTTTAGGTGCTCCAGTGTTGGGGGCTTATATATTCACGATTGTTATGTCTTCTTGTTGGATAGATCCCTTTATCATTATATAGTGGCCCTCTTTGTCTCGTTTTATGGTTTTTGGCTTAAGTCAACTTTATCCAATATATGAATAGCTACTCCAGCTCTTTTTTGGTTTCCATTTGAGTTGTATATCTTTTTCCATCCTTTCACTATTAGTCTGTGTGCATCTTTACAGGTGAGGTGAGTCTATTGAAGACAGCATCTAGTTGGGGTAGCTTTTTAACTCAATCTGTCAGTCTTCGTCTTTTGAGTGGGGAGCTTAATCCATTTATATTTGGGGTTGTTACTGAAATGTATCCTCTTACTCCTGGCTTTTAATTACTTTTTTCTTTAGATGTTTTAAATATCTTTTGTTCCTGTCTTCCCCTTTTATTATTAGTCTTCAATGTTTGTTGGGTTTTTTGAGGTGGTAAGATTTAGTTTGTTTTTTCTTTCTCATTTGCATTTATGTTTTACCAGTGGGTTTTGTTCTTTCTTGTGTATTTGTGATAGTGGTTATTGTTTTTCAGATTCCAGATGCAGGACTCCCTTGATAATTTATTGCAGGCTGGTCACATTATGATAAACTCCCACAGTTTTTGTTCGTCTGGTAAACACTCTATTTCTCCCTTATACCTAAAGGATAGCCTTGCTGCATATAGTATTCTTCTAGAGCAGTTTTTTTCTTTTAATATTTTCAATATTACATCCCATTTTCTTCACACCTGCAGAGTTTCATTTCAGAAGTCTACTGTTAGTCTGAATAGGGGCTTCCTTACAAGTGACTTGATGCTTTTCTGTTGCTACTTTTAGGATTCTCTCTGTCTTTGAGCTTTGCCAGTTTGACTATAATGTGTCTCAGAGAGGATCTTTTTGGATTGAATCTGTTTTGGGATCTTTGAGCTTCCTGGATCTGAAGGTCCATGTCTCTCCCTATACCTGGGAAGTTTTCCATTATTATTTCATTGAATATATTTTCAATGCCTTTACCTTTCTCCTCCCTTCTGCAACACCCATGATTTGGATGTTTGTGCACTTAAGGTTGTCTGCTAGCTCTCTTAGACTTTCTTCATTTTTTAAAAATTCACTTTTCCTTTTTTTGTCTGTCTGGGTTATCTCATAAGACCATCTTTGAGATCAGAAATTCTTTCTTCTGCTTGCCCTAATCTGCTGCTTAAGCTATCAGCTGTTTTTTTAATTTCATTGAACGAATCCTCCAATTCCAGTTCTGCTACATTACTTTTTATGGTATTAATCTCCTCATAAATTTCCTCCTTCATATCCTGGCTATTTCTTCTCATTTCATTATGTTGTCTGAGTCTTCTCTTATATCACTGAGTTTCTTTAAGATTGTTACTTGGAATTCCTTTTCAGTCATTTCAAAGGTTTCCTATTCTGTAGGGTCTGGTATTTGAGAATTACTATATTCCTTTAGTGGTCTCATTTTTATTTTTTAATTTCTAGTATCTCTACATTGATTTTTAGTCATCTGGTATATTAGTTGCTTCTTCTATTATTCTGGAGTGGGCTTTAAGAAGAAAGGCTTCCTCCTCTTTTCCAGGCTCCCCTGGTTATTCTCCTTGTGTCAATGCAGTTGAATATGTGGCAGTCCACCTGTATGGCGGTCATGGCTGCTACTGTGGTGGAAAGCCATTCTTGCAATAGTAGAATCTATGGTGGTATTCGTTGTGGACCACCTCCACAGAAGTGGTGTGGGGTGCCTTCCAGTCACAGCAGCTCTCACTCCTGCCTTCTGTGCAGCTGGGCGGAGGACTACCTGGAACTTTTCCCTGCATCAGATTTATTAAAATGAAAAGATGCAAAGCAAAATCAGTAAAAGAAATAGACACATGGGTGAAGTCCAGTGGAAACTGAAGGCAAGATGTCAAGAATCCTCTCCCATGAAGTAACACAGGACACATTCATTCCTCCAGCAGTGAATTCTGACAACATGTATAAAGTGTTGTCTCTGAGGGAAGCTCCTTAGAGACTCAGTGCCCAAGGTTTTAATTAGGGGCTAATCACTTAGGCATCATCAACCTAGAACAAGTATGTACCAAAATTCCAGACTCCCAGATGGAAAGCAGGTGTTCAGCATAAACTATATTGTTTGTACAGTATAAGCACAGCAAGCTACCTTTATTATAATTTAGAGAAAGTTTCATATCAGTGTAGAGAACTGATTATCATTCAAGTCCTCAAATGCCAAAGGCCTACCTTGTAAACAGGACTTCCTAGGGATAGCTATCTATCTCAGGCCTATTCCATTAACTCTGTTCTTCCCAGTAGTAAAGTACCCAAAGAATAGCCAAAAGGGAATAGAAGATAATAAGGACTAAATGAGTTCTTAACTAAAAAACAATTAATTAGGCCTGGTCAGTTAGCTCACTTGGTAGAGCATGGTGCTGATAACACCAAGGGAAAGGGTTCAGATACCCACACTGGCCAGCTGCCAAAGAAAAACAAATAATTAATTATAAATAATACCTATAAAACAATGCATTTAGAAGAAGGTAGAAAAGAACTACCCCCCTTTAAAATTGGTTGGCTTTGATTGCCACTGGCTCCCTTTCTAATTTCCGCAGTGGTAGTATTCAAATTCCAAGAAAACTACAGTCTACTCATATGAATAAGACATTAAAATGAAGACAAAAACTGAAAAGCAATATTCTATAAAAAGAAATCAAATGCATGAATAGGGTCTACCATATGATCCAACTTTAACTGATCACACATTTAAGATCATAATTTTACACATGTTGGTTACAAAGGATGTCAATCAATTTGAAAGTGCAAAAGTGGAAAAATTGAATGAGGTAGGAGAATAATGAAGCAAATTTATAAAATAAAGAAATTAGTTCTGCCTATCATACAAAAATCTCTTCACCCTTCTTTTTCCTATTTCTCATATTCGTGAGGAAGAATTGCTAAGCCCACATTTAAAACATCTTCCATGAGGGTTTAAGGAACATAAAGGAGACTACCATGTAGGTAGCAACAATGACTATTTGTTCATTGATGTAACTAAAATGTAACATAATGCAATTAATCCTCTACACATACTTGACAGTCACCACACACAAGAGACTGGACAACTTAGTGAACATTTAAAAACATACATCAAAAATTGAAAATCTGCCCCAAATATGCCAGGGTACTTTTAATAGTACTTTCTTTAAACAAACATTTTCACCTACAGTATTTATGTACTTCCTCTGGAAACTTGTAAAGGTAAATGAGAAAACAGACAAACTTCAATGACTCAAAATAACATCTCTGGGGAGACAGTGGTATATCACGGAAAGAGCATGAGTCATACAGACTTCAGTTCAAATCTAGCTTTGCCACCTTGTGACCTTAGAAGAGCTGCTTATTCTCTGTGAACCAAAGCAACTTCATTTACAAAATAGACTCAGTAACAGCACAGAGGAATGAGACTCTACATGAGATCGTATAGCACCCAGAAGAATGAATGGCACATTTTAAGAACTCAACAAAGAGAAGTTTTTATATCTAACTAGAGACAATGTCAGAATTAGAGACGTAATCCAAAGTCTACATTTTAAAGATGAGAAAATTGAGGCACAGAAAGAGTAATCAATCCAAGATAAAGTAGAAAGATTTTGGCAGAGAAAGGATTAGCCACAGGTCCCTAATATTCAACCTAATATTGATTCCACATCACTATATTAATGACTTGGACACTAGCCAAACAAACTCTCTAATAACTAGATATGTGGTCATGTTCCTTCCAAGTCAGAAGGGAATCCTACATAGCAATTATACAATCTCTGATGCATAGATGTTTCTGGAACTTTTTTGAAACTGAGAGAGAAAAATCACAGGATAAAGTTGACTTGGGTTAAAACAAAACCAGGCACAGGCTACTTATTCCCTTTTATGTTCAAGATACCAGGCTAGGCACTGAGGAAAGTACTCCAGGAGAAAATACTGATTGGGGCAAATATGATTGAGCAGGAGGGAAGCAATATTAGGTAGTAGAAATAGGATTTAAGTTAGTAGATTCAAGAGAAACTACTCTGTTCAGGCAAATGCAAATGTGAAGAAGAGAAAAGATTTGGTCACTGATGGAAAGGAGATAAGCATTCATGTCCAAACAAAGCATGGGCAAGAGCCACAGAGTGGACCACTGGAGACTGTCTGTGAAGAGCAACAGTTCAAAAGGTCAGAAACTGAGTTGGGGGGATGCTGAAATCCAGTTTAAGCTTTCAAAGGTTTTCCAGCAAGGGAATAACACGATCAGATATGTGGTAGAGGAAGAGTAATCACCAAAAGATATTATGCTAACAGTAGGATATTAAAATATTAGGGCAACATTAGAACCAATTCTTTTCTTGTCTGAATTCAATTTCAGCCATCAAATTCAGTGGTGGAGCTGGCTTATAATAGATAAGAACAAAATGTGGCATTTGAGACTAGGAAAGGAAAAAAAAAACACTTGTCAGATTTTCTGAAGAAAATATACATATGCTTCCATTTGATCCAATAAAAATTTACTGCATTCAGCAATATCCTAGCTGCTGAGATGCAAAGCTGAATTCTATGTTCTACTGCTCCAGAGAACCGTACAGACTAGTGAGGAAGATAAACACATAAGTTATTTTTAATAAATATGATATACATATATATATGTTCAATTCTTTCTACTCTAGTTCAAATCTTAGCTCTCCTCCCAATTTACACTGCCTAGCATACACTGACATTTCATTCCTCAGTGTCGTCTGATTATACAGTTTCCAAACAATGATGCTTTCTTCAAAAGAGCCCTAAACTAACAACTTTAGGGAGTGACTAAGGGAACAAAAGAAGATAATTCAACATTTGCTACTAAAAGTATTTGTGAGAAACAGAAAGAGAGAGAGAAAGAGAGGAAGGGATGGAGAAGAGAGAAACGTAGAAATATGAATGCCCATGGCAGGCAATCCAAGAACTCAAACAACTGCCAACAGCACTAAGGTGAGAGTATGCCTAGCACTCCTGCCCTCTGTTCTCCTTTAGTGTCTTCTCTCATCATCAAAGTGCCCTTTACACTGGTGTTGGCAGGGGAAAAGAGCTCGAGCGGAGACTGGGGAAGAGGGAAAAGATGAACAGTGAATCTAATCCACAGGACACAATTTCCCAAATATTCATGAATAAAGCCTTCTTTAAAGATTCAAACTAACTTGATTTGCAGTGTTTGAAAAGAATGATCCCAAGATTAGTGGCAAGCCAAATGGAAATATAATCATTTGAAAAGCATCTATTTACTATTGAAAAATTAGTGAAGCCTTGTTCAATTTGTTCAATTTTCCCAAGCAGTTTCATAATAGCTGAGAATCTCTCTTCCAAACTCTAGGGGGAAAAAAAATAACTATAAATTTTATTTAATGTTTATAATAGCTAGCCTCTCAGTTATGGATGCATTATATAAATAATATAATAGTTGTATCTTTATATGTACATTTATAGATGTGTATATGTATATACGTACATGGATATGTCCACACGCACTTTTTAGTAGTATATTAGAACATGCATACTGTAAAATTACGTGAATGTTTATATTATACTTATTTTATAAAACAGAAAACAATTTTTAGATTTAAATTATGAGATTAAATTTTTATATCTTTGTATTAAGTTCATTTTAAATATAACTTTTGGCTACAAATCCTTGGTGGGGACACAATTCTTAATTAAAATATTTTTCATACAAAAACACACAAACCAAAATAGGATGACCTGTTATTCATAATAGTTTCTAGAAACCCAGTACAGTGAAAAGGAACAACAGCCTGAAGTACCAAAATGATACACTTTAACAAAAATGTTTCAAACATAGGTATATAAAGCTCAGTTCTTCACAAGAGCAAAAGTAGTAACACTAAAGCCAATAAATGGTAGAAAAGCCTCCAGCAGAATGCCATTTGAAATATAATTCAATAAATTATCTCTAATATTGACCATACGAACAAAGACTAGACCAATCCCTGCCCAAAATATGACTTCCTTAAGGCAGAGACAAAATGAAAACACTGATTGAAGAGAATAGGGATGGTCTATCCAAAATGGAATGCAAATACCCCAGACAGTGAGAAAGAGAGCTGAATCAAGTACAGGAAAAAAATATTAAAATTTTATTTACATTTTTGTATTTCTTGAAATTAAACTCTCTTTCAGCATGTTGAAACATTTTACAGTCTCCGTGTGACCAGTTAATTGCATTTACAGATGATTTAGTTTTAACTAAAGTAAAATGGTCAGTAAACTTGAAAAAAATTTTCTGTAAAGAAGCTGCAAACTCAATATAACATTACTGATGCATTGATAGGTATTTATAAATGTGATATTAGGATTAATGGGAATTTGACCAACGTTCACTACATGATAACTACGACACAAGGCTAGGTCCAAGGACTATGAAAAATATAAGGCAAGGTCCTCTTTCTCAAATAAAAGAAAACCTGATTACTGGCATTGCTTTGTATGACCAATAGCAGTCAGCCCTCACTGCCACTTCCTTCTAATATACTCTCTTATTTTCCTGGATACTGCAAAACTGAACGCTCAGCACTCCCTTGAGCTAAGTTTTGGGGTGCAAATTAGGATCTGTCAATTAGATGCAATGTACAGAGATTTGGAGTGTGGATGTGAGGTAGAGACCATATCCTTGCTAATTTTGGCTTTTTGCTACTGGCCAGCAAAGTCATAGAGACATACGTTCTGTCATCAATCTTCCTCTTTGGGCTAGTCAAGAGGGCTTTCCAGCGCCAGCTTCCCAATCTTACTTGGAAGCCTAGGCAGGGCCAGGTCTGCTGTATTATGAACACCTACAGCATAAAATACCTAGGGCAGTTCTACGTCCCACGCTAAACCCTAACTGTTGTTATAATTTTGTCTTTATTAAATAAACAAAAGAACTAACAGATTTAGCAGAATTTCACCTGAAATTCTCAGATTCACAATTAAGCCATGCCCCACTCACTCTTACTGGGAAATTAACTTGACATATTTTTGCATGCTTTGATGAACTCATTCATTTTGGTATAATGTAGGTATTTTAAAAACTGATACTGAGAGGACAACTAATCAATTTTCCACAGTCAGGAGAACTAAGGCAAGTCTCTGAATAAAAGAACTCAAATCAATCAAAGCAAGTCTGTTAGTCTCAAAATATACCTACATGAAGCTAAATTAGGCCATCACTCACTGAGACCTATTATTTAAAACTTTTTAAAAGTAGTGACTGGTTGAAAGCCATATATACACAAATCTGTGAGTCAATTTTAACTCAAGCAAAATTCATATTAACAATCTCTGAAAACTGATCCAAACTCTTATTGAGTCAGGGAACAGCACACGAAACATCGGGGCCATTGTAATAACCATGTCACAAATATTCTTATTTTAAAAATATAACCCTCTGTCTTTTCTATCATACTAATTTTGACCACATTTACTGTTACCATTTTCTTCTTTCCAAATGAAGCAGAGAACACAAAGGACATTAATCCCAAATAATAGGTTCCTCAGTCTCAGTGATTAAAAATAATTATTTCCCCACAAATCCTATGAGAACATATCTGTTTCATATAACTACTTGTACTTTTTAATGAAACATGATACTAAGCTTAAGCAAAGTACAAAAAATATGTTCCATTAATTGAGTACATTCATTTCTTTGTGAAGAAATGAAATATTAACTTGTTTCATTAGCCATGATGTTCACTACAGGGAAGATTTAAAATACACATTCCTTCAGAGTGTTTAACTTAAAACACAAGGGGGCATATAATTAACATCTAGGCCTCAGGAACACACCAGGGAAATTCTGACCCTGGCACACATATCTCAAAGTACATTTGTGTTTTCTTAATTTTTTTCACACTCTATTAGACTGATAATTTTATTTCTGCACCTCTGCTATTTAACTAAAATAGGCACTTTGGGAGAAGAAAATCTGAATATAGATAGGATAAAACTCTTCTGCTTTAAGCAGATTGGTATCTGGGACTGCTCTTGATTGAGGTGAAACAACCTAGTTATATATTTGTTATGAAATGCAATAGGCCAAAGCAGGTATCAATGAAAGACACCTGTGCCTTACCAATATGGATGTAGCAGCAGAGAGGGCTAAGATAAATTACATTGTCCAACTAAAGAAGCATTATGTTATTTTTAATTATATGACATATATGAGGAGAAATTAAATGTAACATGACACCTATTATTATTCCCTTACATCATTATAGAGCATTATGGTTTATTTAAAACAGATCAGATACATTAACTTACATAATACAACAACACTGTGTGCTTGGAAGAAATCAATTTTTTCTATTTTAGACATGAGGAGTAAACAGAAGCTAAGGAAGGCTGAGATAAGAGAGCCCTTCTTTGTTTTTTTTTTTTTTAAATAAATACCACTTCAAACAAAAATAATCCCTTTTTTGACTCTAGTAAACATAGAAAGGATGGTTTTAAACGATGTTTCTTTAATCTGCCCCCAAATAAAATCCATCAATGCTGCCACCATACAACCACCTAATATTCAAACAAAGTAAAATCAGTGTGCTTTCTATGACACTGAGAATTCAAGACATAGCTCCTAACCCAATTTCACATCATCCAATCACACTGCCACCTGCCATGTTCTTCCTATGTTAAATTAAATTAAGTAAAATTAAAAATTAAAATTAAAAATTCAGGCACACTAACTTCATTTCAAATGCTTCAGGCTGAAAGCCTCAATTGTTACCCAATAATAATTCAAATCAACACAAAAAAATACATTGTTGGTAGAGTCCAATGACTCCACTACCCTGACAATAGATGACTAGACCAATGGATTAATGACTGAACCCAAGACAGCCATCTAGAGGTGGCTCAAGTTTTCAATCTTTGTAATGAAGAGTCTCAGTAATGATATACTCAGTATGGTAACATGTACAGAAGTTGTTTTCTCTCTGGGCCGGCCCGGTGGCGCACTGTTACAGTGCGCCGCTTGGGAGCGCGGCAGCGCTCCCGCCAAGGGTTCGGATCCCACATACAGACCGGCCGCTCACTGGCTGAGCGAGGGACGGGCGCAACACCGAGGGTTGCGATCCGTTGCCGGTCACGAAAAAAGACAAAAAGGAAAAAAAAAAAAAAGAAGTTGTTTTCTCCATGAAGCCCAGCAGGGCATCTGTCAAGATAGTTCCTTGTCTGCCTTACACTGAACACCCATCTGAGTATGTCTCAGTTTCTTGCAATCTAGAAGGGACAAAAACAAGTATACCTGGAGATTGTGACATAACAATGGAATAACTGAACATGCAAAGCTATAAAACCACTGTTTCAGATTTCCAACAGAAAATATCAATCTCTTTTAAAATACTTCTATTTTGTCTTCTGATTAATTTTTGCTTTTATAAACAAAAGAAATTTATTTCTCACAGTTCTAGAAGCTGGAAATTGAAGATCAGGATGGTCAGGTTCTGGTGAGGACCCTCTTCTGGGTTGCAGACTGCCAACTTCTCTTTATATCCCCATGTGGAAGAAAGATAACAAGCCAGCCAGCCCTCTGGCTTCCTTTTATAAGGACACTAATTCCATTCATGAGGAGTCCAGCCTCATCATCTAATTACCTCAGAAAGTCTCTACCTCCAAATACCATTAGATTTCAACATATGAATTTGGGGGTGGGGGGTAGGTGGAGATATAAATTTCAGTCCATAATACTGCCCATCCATGCTGAAGGGGCCTGGCTTTCCCAGTGAACCAACACCTGAGTGCAAGATGAGTTCAATGGCTGTCACTTTATTGAGAACAAAAAATTGTGTAATTGTGTTTTCACTTGTGTACCCCTAGAACCTAGCACCAGACCCAATGCCTAACAAGTATTTAATCAAAATTTATTGAATAACAGACTGAATAAATTTTCTCATTGCCAATTAGAAGATAAGAAAATAGAACAAAAAACCTGAAATGAAACCACATATTAAATTATACAATTTAAGCATACACATATAAGGAGGCCTCATAAAATTCTTTAGAGTAATAAACAAAAATATGTCTCCTCTACTATGAAACACTATGCAGATATTAATTTCAGTTATTATTTATTTTGGTTGTAGGATTTCTACTAGATTTTTAAAATAATTTCCTGTACTCTACTAGAACTAAAGTATCATAAGATCTAATTTCTTAATATATTTATAACCATTATTTTAAAGTTGATTTCTGATAATGCCTATATCTGAGGAGTCTATATGCCTATTATATTTCCTGTTGTTTTCTTGTACTTTTTTGGTAGTGTGGTTAGGTCTCCCGAAATGCCTGCTAAGTTTTCATTGAATGCTAGACACTGTACAACAAATTACAGAAATAATTCAAGGCTCTGGATGATAATTGATAACATCTTCCTCCCCAAAAGATATACTTTTGTTTAGATGAGCAATTAGGATAGGGACAGATAATATCAAAGCAGATTCACAGTTATGCTACAGTGCTACAGTCTTTGTGAGTGTTAAGTGTATTTTCAGTCCACCCAGACTCCTAGAGTTTAGTCCTGCGGGCATCCCAACCAAAAGTGTGGGATGTTTGCCAGGGCTCTTCCTCTCCTTTGGGCCTATAAGACTGTCACAAGCTCTGCTCAGTTTGTGAATCAGAAAACATTTCAGGGGAAAAGTAGTGCCAAATGTCAGAACTACCAATCTGCACTTGCCTCCTCAACAAAATACTTGAGCCCTCCTGTCCTGGCTGCCTAGCTAGCTAGCTCTCTTAAGCTTTCAAACAGATATTTTAAAATATGTCTTACCAAGCTTTTCTAATTTTTCTCAGTATGAGGTTTGTTCTGTAAAAAGCTAGTCTACCATTAACAAAAGCAGATACTGTTCCTCTTCTTTAATCAGAATTGCAAAAAGTTTGCCTAATTTGTTAATCATCTCTAAGGAAGAACAAACTACAGTCTAACATCTTATCATTATAGGTTCCCAAAAATAAGATATAGTATGACACATATACATTCACCCAAGTGAGGTACTGGAAATTAAATACATTTAATACATTTGAAAAAAATTGCTAACACTGACCTTTGTTTATATTAGCCATGTGTTACTTATGAAAAACTAAAAAGAATGTTTTCTCAGTGCATATGAATAATTTCGTCTTATTTTTTACAAAGATAATTTGTACTATTTGAATGTTTTGAAGAACATAATGGAATCGTTGACTTTTGTTATTAAGGCTGAGAACAATCTCATTTCCTTTTGTGCCCTTGTAGAAAGCTGCCTAAAAACAAACATCTAAAAAACAATTTAATTTGCTCCTTATAGTGATATGCTACCAAATTAAAATCACTCTAAAGATAAGGTAACTATAAACACTATGGGAATTATGTATGAACAGTTAAAATTTGCTTATTATAAATTCTACTAACCCTCCTTTTAATGGTGTTTCTGGGAGTCAACAAATGAATAACTATCAATTACTTAGATACTGCAAGAGCATTACCTCATTTGTTTCATATTACCCATTTTTCCATAGCAACTTCTTCAGTAATTATTCTCAAAGCTTTATCTTCATAATTGCTTCAAATATTAAATCAATCTATAGCTAATATGAAGTTACCAATACTCCATATTTTGTGGGCAACCTAATTTGTGTGTCTCTCTCTCATACACACACATATCACACACACATGAACAAAAAATCACAAAGACCTACCTATTTAACTTACATGTAAAAATCATGATGCAGAAATTACCATGACTTCAGAAAATAAACTTGAAAATACATATTTTTATTCCCAAATTGTTTCCTTATTTGCCACATTCAAGTGACAAAATTAAATAAATATTAGTAATACCTTAAAGAAAATTAAAATATTCAGTCCACTTCTACCTTCTGGCTTTATGGAAATATTCAGGCAACTCACAGAGTTACAGAAAACAGAAAAACTACCTTTCTTTACAACTTCTAGAACTCACATTTTTTCATACAGATAAAGGATCTGAGAATTAAAGTAAGTCTTCCAGGAAGTAGAAAGGTTTACTCAGTTTTAGGTTTTTTTACCTGCAGAGCATCTCTGCCAATAGTCATCTTTATTAAAAACTCAGAGTACAAAGCATTTATGAACTTAGCAATTTGTCCCAATATCAGAGTAAATTTGGTTAATAACAACGGCAGATCTCATCCCCACTAGGTTCAATAATTTCAGCCTCTGTCTACAAGTTTTGCTGCCAATATTTGCTTTCTTTATAATCTAACCTGGATTTTAAAAAATTATACCCTGGTAATACCTTATTTTGCAACACGCACCTGGATAAGAAAGAAATTATTCAGATTAAAAAAATGATCTAGAACAGGAAATTACAGCCAGCTTCTAAGAAGGGTTTAATCTTGCTACTAAAAGTAGAATTGAAGGTGACATTATCCCACACCAAAGTGGACAGCTTTATAAAAGAAATGCAAGAATCAACAGTTTATGCTAAGCATGGTAAAAGAAATAACTTCCCTTCTGTTTCTATTATACTAATCATCAAAAAAAGTTATTATTATCATTTCCTTTTTTCACTATTCTCTCTGTTTTTACAAGGAAATTCTGGCATTACAGTCCCAAGTTTCTGCTAATGAATAATCATGTCAGTTGTCACTCAATTATCACTTTCAACATTTAATCTAAATTATGTTCAGCACCTTGTTTTTTTCTTTCTTTGAAGTTCTTCCTTGAATTTAAAAGTCAAATTTTTTTTTCAAGAAGAGTAAGTTGATGGGAGATGGAGGCAGAGATTAAATCAGGGGAAATCATTGATCAAGGGTGCTTGGAATTCTTATGAATACAAATAGCCTATCAAGGTTAATGAGGTTCAACTTGAGTTTAGAAAAAGGTGAACATACACTTAGTATCTTCTATGCATATACAGATTTAAGGCCTTAGGTACAATTTGAAAGATAAATTATGCAAACTCAAATGTAGCTTCCTTTCATGTGGTTTTTATAAGATCTATTTTCACTGTTTTTTTCCCACAGTAAAACAACTGCTTAAAATATATGTTCTAGATGAACAAAACCAAATGCAATTAGTCAGACAGGGCAAAAATCCCCTCCATGTTAACAACTGTTCCAGAAATGAATGTGCTTTTAAGAAATGACTGGATAACAAATGATAGCCATAAAATTTTTCTGCAATATATTATTTTAGTCAACAAATATTAATTGAGCACTTAATATGAGTAAGATAGTTGTGCAGAAACACAAGGGAACAGAGAGATAAAAGCTGATTCTTAGTCCGTACCCATTTATGATTTGAAAAGGGATAGATGCCTTTAATTTAAAAGTGGCTTCCTGCACGCCACAAGTATGGAGTACAACATCAATGCATACTGGTAAATGAGCCAGAGCAAAATCTGCACACAACAATAAATTAAAAGAAAAAGTAAACACAAGATTGAGCACCAGAGTGAAAACACAAGAAAAGATTGTTAGAAAGACAAGAGATGTCATTTCAACATACTGCAGGAATAAAGACAGAGAATCTAGCTGAAATAAACCAGGCTTCTGGTTAAAAGGACTGTGTTAAAAAAGGAAGTGGGAGGTTGGGAAGCCTTACAATAGCCATAAATAAACAACCCTTAATACATCATTATTCTGATTCTCTGTTCACCCAACAGTTTTCTCAGTTACTAATTCTAAAACCGGTACATAAAGTTGGGAGATCGGTGCTCTGCACAAGAGAATAGTGTCTTAATATCTGCATAGGACTTCCACAGGGTAAATCAATAAACTAGTACTCTTTTATACACTGTCTTGTGAGTTTCATAGTCAATATGAGCCAGCTTCCTGGGTCACATGAACTTTAGGACACAGAAAACTCAAGTTTTCAGATGTGAGGACAAGACCTTGAAACATGATGTCTTCACCAAGGTAAGGACATCAAAGTCAACTCTATCTTGGTGACAGGTAGCTTGTTTTCTTCTATTTCTCCTTTTCTATTTTATTTTGACCCACTTTGAAATTTTAAAGAAACATACCCAGATTTAAGAGAACGTAAGAAATGTGCCAAAAGAACATAGTGATGTGAACAAAAGGATTGTTCAGAAGGAAGGATTATCACTTTCAGCTGATATAATCAAAGAAAGCTTCAGGGAGAAAAAAATTTAGGACTCCCACAAAAAGATAGGACATTACAGAAATAAGGAACCCTTAAAAAAAAAAAAAAGGCAAAAAAAGAGGAAAATGAGTAGGAAACCACCTTGAGAAGCTTCAGGGAGAAAAAAATTTAGGACTCCCAAAGCTTCAGGGAGAAAAAAATTTAGGACTCCCAAAGCTTCAGGGAGAAAAAAATTTAGGACTCCCAAAGCTTCAGGGAGAAAAAAATTTAGGACTCCCAAAGCTTCAGGGAGAAAAAAATTTAGGACTCCCAAAGCTTCAGGGAGAAAAAAATTTAGGACTCCCAAAGCTTCAGGGAGAAAAAAATTTAGGACTCCCAAAGCTTCAGGGAGAAAAAAATTTAGGACTCCCAAAGCTTCAGGGAGAAAAAAATTTAGGACTCCCAAAGCTTCAGGGAGAAAAAAATTTAGGACTCCCAAAGCTTCAGGGAGAAAAAAATTTAGGACTCCCAGAGAAGGAACTTTTTAGAAACTGGGGGCAAAGATCAACTTTTCTATGAACTTGAAAGGAACCTTAGCCAAAGAATGGCCATCTTTGGGGTAATTAAGACCAAGCAAAAAATTTTCAGTTAGCTATTAACTTGGAAACTGATGGCACCAATTCCTGAGGTTAGTAAAGGAAATAAGAAACTGCCCAGAGATGAAATCATGCCCCCATCAAGCAAAAAATTTTCAGTTAGCTATTAACTTGGAAACTGATGACACCAATTCCTGAGGTTAGTAAAGGAAATAAGAAACTGCCCAGAGATGAAATCATGCCCCCAAAGGATCCTTCTTACAAGTTTACTTCTGTTTACCTCCCATCACACCCTCTTATGCTGATTTACCTTAGATGTTGTGCACCTACAATTAAGGATTGCAACTAAGTTTTCTCGCTTTTCTTACCTCCCAAATCAGCTGCAAACAATGGAAATACAAGAGAAAGACAAAATACCCTAGCTGATTATTAACTCACCTTCTTGCTTAAAGGAAAACTGCATCCACATTAATTAGAGGTCCCAGTCAGATATTTTTATGTTCCAGTATGTTTGACTGAAGTTACTGTCTTTGAGCCCTCCCTAGGAGATAAAGACTCCAACTTGGAAATAACATCAAGGGCTTGAAGCTGACCAGTCCACCAACTGCAGACTCCATGACGCCAGAGCACCCAGCCCATCATGGGACCCTGACATCAGACTCAGACTGTCTACTGATCCCATGACCAGCCTCTCCCTTTTTCCTGCAAGACAAAACCCTTCCCTCACCTTCCTGCCTCTTCCCCTTTATAAACTCCAGAACACACAGCAGAAGGTAGGATGATTTTAGCCTGGTCATCCCCCAGATGCCATTTATCTGAATAAACCTTCCAATCCTTGCACCAACTTTTTGACTTTCGAGTCATTTGTTTAGTGCAAGAGGGAAAGCCAAGCCTAGCTGCTGCTAACAAACTGGCAAAGAACTTGGCTGCATTATATCCTTGCCCTAGGACTTTGTAGAAGTTGGAACTTAGGAGTTGTGAACCAGAGTATATGGCGCAAGAAATTTCTAAGCAGGAAAGCCTTAAGGAAGCTGCATGGCTACTTGTAACAGCCTACACTGAGTTATGGCAGCAAAGTCACAAGATAAAGCCAGAATTTAAAAGGAAGAAGAGCATAAAGATTTAGAAAATTTGCAGCCTGTCCATGTGGTAGAGAAGCAGAGAGCATTTACAGGAGAAAAATCCAGTGGTGCAGCAAAGGTACTGGTTGCTAAAGACATTAGCATGGCTATGAGACAGCCAGATGCTAATAGCCAAGACAATGGGAGAAAGGCCCAGAAGGCATTTCAGAGATCTTGGAGGCTGTGTCTTCCATTACAGGCCCAGAGGTCTAGGGAGACAGAATAGTCTTGGGGAACAGGCCCAAGAAGCCCTTCACACGCTCACTGCCCAGGGCCACCTTGGGAAGCTGCTTTTAGCACCAGCACCCCAGCTGCTTTGGCTGCTCCAGATGTTGCTAAATTGGCCCCAGCTTTGGGGCTGGACCTGCAGCTTTGGAAAATACAAGCCAGAGGCCTTGGCTGTGTCCAAGAGGTGATAAGCTTGCAGGCTCACAGAATGCCAGAGCTGGGAAGGCTTGGGAACCTCCACCCTGATTTCAAAGGATGTATGGAAAAGCCTGGTGACCCAGGAAGAGATCTGTCACAGGGGCAGAGTCACTGCATAGAGCCTCTGCTAGAGTAATGCCAAGTGGAAATGCAGGATCATAGTTGCACCAGAGAAATCCCACTAGAGCCATGCCTAGTGGAGCCATAGAAGCAGGACTGCCATGGAGAACCCAGACCTGTGGAGCTACCAGAGTGGAACACCAGCCTAGCAGAGCTGAAACACCGCCTGAGACCAGGAAAGTCATAGGAGCAGAGCTACATGATGACTTGGGGACCCAACCCCTACATCAGCATGCAAAGGACATTGAACATGAAGTCAATACACATGATTCACCAGTTTTGAGATTCATAGGAGCAGAGCTACATGATGACTTGGGGACCCAACCCCCACATCAGCATGCAAAGGACATTGAACATGAAGTCAATACACATGATTCACCAGTTTTGAGATTTAATGCCTGCCTTGCTGGGTTTCAGACTTGTTTGGGACCCACTACATCTTTCTTTTGGCCTATTTTTCCCTTTTTGAACGAGAATATGTGCCCTTTGTTTACCCACCATTGTATCTCCGAAGTAGATAACTTGTTTTGAATTCACAGGTGGGACTATGAACTTTGGATTTATGAGTTGTAACAAGACTTCAAGGATGAAATGAATGCATTTGTATTTGAAAAAGACATGAGTTTTGGGAGGCAAGGGGCACAATTCTCTAGGTTGAATGTCCCCCTAAAACTTTATTCCCAGTGTAACTGTTGAGGGAAATCCTATTATGGAAATTGAAAGGTGGGGCATTGAAGAGTTGATGGGATTGCAGGACCATGCAGTAGTGAACAGATTAATAATGGTGGTCAGGGGCGTGGTTCTGAGAGATTTAAAAGAAGAGAACCTGAGAGGTAGTCTTTTTCTGCTCCTCCGTCTTCAGCCATGTGAGACCCCTGGATCCCTGTTACCACCACCAAGACTGTCACCAGATATATTCCCTGGACTTTGGACTTCCCAGCCTCCAAAACCATAAGCAATAAATTTTGTTTTCTTTATAAAGTACCCAGTATCGAGTATTTGGTTATAAGCAACAGAAACAGACTGATAGAGGAAGTGTAAGAGAAAATAAATTATTGACATGACTACATGTGAAGTTCAGTAGAGAAGTTGTCAGAAAGTCAAGATTAAAAGGAAAGACATTAATAATTGAAGAAATCATAAGAACTGTTACTATACAAATGTTTTGGGGCCTGACCAATAATCTCATTTTCTGCATCTTTTTTATTTATATTTGGTCTCTAAAAAGCAACTAAAGGAGATTAATCTCTATTTTTTTTTATAAAACGTATAAGGCAATAGCCCTATACTACCTGATATTTTCTAAAAATAAAGCAGAGACTAAATGGTATTCAATTAAGTGTTAATAAAATTCTCGACTGTTATAGGTTACAATCAAATGCTCTATGACTTCTCTTTCTCACAAAGTTCGTGCACTCAACATTGCTTTCACAACAGCTTGGGAATAAGGATATTCAAAAGGCTTCCACAAGGAAGAAAAATAGAGAAGGCATAATAAGAAGTGACACTAAATCTAAAACAACTGATGTGAATTCAATTAAGTCAATTATTTTATTGTTAAAAATAAGAAAATCTGAAAAAATAAAATTAGTCAATGGTAATTTCTTCCAGGGATGCACGCTGTTTTTTTGTGACGTCTTTTTCAATGTTAACTGGGGAAAAAAAAATCTTTCATCATCCAAAAGGAATTTGTTCTTAGAAGTAAGATAATCTCAAAGAACTTTCTATATTACTTTGGTAATGTCAACTACAAAAGACAGAAAACAAGGTGAGTTTTTGTTCATTGCTAGGTCACCAGCACCTACAACAGTGCCTGGCCTGTAATAGACAGTCAATAATATTTGATGACTGAGTAAAAACTTCTCCTCCAATTGTTTTTCACATAAAACCCTATACAAACAATCCAAACTAACCCAAGAGAACTCAAACTCTTCCCCTAACCCATGAGAAATGTAAAAAGACTAGTAAGTTAGGACAAGGGGAAAGCCAAGATCATTGAATGAGAGCATTATTAGGATACTGTAAGCAATTTTTGAAATGCCCACCTATGTGAGATCTTTTTTGATTTTTCCAATTTAAACCACAGTGGTAAATGAAGAAAGGGAGGAAAGGAAAGAAGAAAAGAAGGACCAACATGTGGTTATGAACAGCTACTAAAGGGACTTTTCTATTTTTGATATTTATTAGCATGGTTTAAAAAAAAATACTTAACTTCAGGAAAATAATTATACAGGATTCAAGGGCTAAAACAATATCCATGAAGCAAATTTTAGAAGTCATACAATTACCATTGCTCTGAGACTATTTCTGATAAGTACTTATTAAGCATGTAGAGAGCTTTATAAAGACTATGTCAATATTTCATTATCTAAAAGACATTTTCTATTGACATGTTCACAAGATGAAAGAGAAACTTAGACTGGAATAACATTAAATATTTCATTTGGGTTATATGAAGTTACATGCTTTTTACACCAATTTTCTACCTTTCATTATAATTTTGAAAATCCTTTCAGTGCACTAACTTACTACAATTAGAACACAACTTCACTAATAAAAATAGATAAATAGGAGGAATGATACATATCTACTTCCAAATGTGTCATCCATGTTAGATCTAACTTGCATAATTATAATTTGAACTAAGCCATTTCCTTTTATGAGGTCCTTTCCTTTGATTTTTAATAAATTTTGATAATTGCCTCATCCATGCTAGATAAAAGCAACAGGAAACAGTAGCTGCCTAGTTACACTCCATTCATGGTTACCACATCATTCATGATTACTACACAACTCTAAATTAATAGTGGCATCACAATTCTACCTCATGCAGGTAGAATTTTTACTGCTCCAAAACCAGAAATATCGGTACTTTTTTGATGTGCTTTCTGTAAGTTTCACTCCCAAAATAAGTCTCTGTTCTCTCAGAGAAGAAAGATTCCTTCTGTTTTTAGGAAGGGCTCAATTGCTACTAGAACAAAAATATTTTCAAGTGTAGTAACAGCAAAAGGTTTCACTAAGAAATAATGAAGAAAAAGAATCAAGGTTCCTAGCTTTGGGTCCCAGATGAAAGAGAAATGAATCCATAGGAATTTCTATATATAAGTAAATTAGTCATTAACATAACTTTATATTACCTAGATCTAAACTAGAGTTCATAGATAGGTCATCTTTACATCAAAATTTCATTAAGCAATTCTACAAAATTAAAGTTTTTCAAATACAGCTTAAAAATAGCAAAGTCACCTCTATTTGTACTGCCAAATGTGCTTTCTCCTTGTCTTTTCGCTCCATGCACCGCTTCACTTCCTCTAATTCAGATGCCATTGCGCTGAAGTTCAGCTGCACTCTCAAATCTGACATCTGCTGCTCCAGATCCTGGTTTTCCCGCTCAACCCCTTAAAAGAGAAAATGTAAATCTCAATGCTGTTCTTTACTCACAGAAGAATGTACTTTCAGTGTTACTGAGGCCTGATGTTTTAGTATCCTAGCTAACATAGTCCATTTATTCATATTGTCACTCAAAAACAATTTTCAGGCTTTGCTAATCCATTGTTTCAAGTCTCACGACTTTTCGAAAATACATACATTGCTATGTCACCCAACAGTATTCCATTTTGATACTAAAACTTAAATTGTTATCTGATTTCTAGTACAATTTATTTCAGGAAAATCCTATACATTTTTTCTTTCACTTTCCTGTTTGGAGGTCTCTACATTACCTCCAAACAGTAAAACAAAAATATTAAAAGAATATTCAACTAAGTTACTCCATCTAACTAAAGTTACTGAAGTTTATACAATGAAATGCTTTTCTTGTAACATAAATGACAAATGATGCTGCTAAATCTCTGTGTAGGATCACTAATTTATTAATTCTTACTATTGCTGAGACTATTACCTGAAATTATATCATTGAACAATATAAATTGACTTGTTAGTTAATTCAACATCAAATACTTGGTTTATGATGCACAGGGCACTAAAATACCATCTTCTTCAAAAACACATACAGTGATGAATAACATAAAAACCCATCCTCACTAAGCTTGCATTCTAAGACATATAAATTACTTCCTTAAGTCAAAATTGTCAACAACTGGAATAGATAGCATCAATTTAAAACTGTTGTTTTTCCAGTGTTTCTTTTGCAGAAAAGAAAGGAAGGAGAAAATATTATCAAATTATGATTTGTAATGATGAACATACTAATAATATTGATTTGATCACATATTGTGCACAAATACTGAGAGTCAACTCTGTACTCCATAAATAGGTATAATCAATTGTTTCAATTAAAAAATAAATTTAAAAAAAGACAAAAAGAAATATGGATATAAAATTGCTTTCAAAAAAATGTATATATCATTCATAATATACATCCCAACTTCTGTAATACTAAAGTGCTCAAAATTGTACATATTGGAATGGAAGGCAATCATTTCATAGAACGATAAGAGCACTGACAGATACTTGAGCATTATATAAAAATAGTACAAAGGATGGAGTGATTAACTCTGTCTTGGTGAGAAATTAAGGTAGGGAGAATTAGGAACTAAGTTAGATTTAAAGAATGAATACAAAATTTCACCAAACAAAGGAAATAAGGTATTACTTTAGGGAAAAGAAACAACATAAAGCACAGGGGTATAAAATTGGATTTAATATTCAGGTAATTGCCCACACAGTAGTTCTACACAGGTAACTCAAATAATGTGATAGTGGGAAGAGGGAGACTTGGCAAACATTTTCTGTAAAGGATCAGATAATAAATATATTTTAGCCATATGATCTTTGTCACAACTACTCAACTCTGCCATTGTATTGCAAAAGTAGCCTAGACAATGTGCAAATGAATGGGCATAGTGTGTTCCACTAAAGTTTATTACAAAAACAGGCAGCAGTCTGGATTTGGCCCATGGGCCCTACTCTGCCATTCCTGCTAGGTCTCCAACCTGACAATGTACATATATGTTTATGTGTAAGTATATTTATTCATTTTATAAATACATGTATGAGATTTCATAAACATATATATGTGTGTATATATATATATATATATATATATATATGAGCATATAACATGTCTCAAAAGCATGTGTATATATAGATACATGTTTCATGATATACATGTATATATATAACTTGAGCATGGATATATATTACAACATTAGTATGAATACATATTATATAAAATATGAAGGCATATGTGTATACATACATACATACATATGTATATCTTAGGGAACATGTATATATTTGGTATGAAAACATATATAATATTTTGGTATGTTTCATAATACATATACAGAAATAAAAAATTAGTATGGATATACACACACACATACATGCACACATATATACAATGAAACATTTAACAAAATTAAAATATTTTAAACAAAGTATAACATATAAATAGCATTACAAACACTCTCCACCCACATCCAGAGGATTGTCTCATACACTTCATTTTGGGTCAGTACAGGATAGCAGTTAAGAGCTCAAATTAAGGGAAGAAAAGATTTTGGTCTGCTAGTTCCCATATGTGTGATCGTGGGCAAGTTAATCTTTGTTCTTTGGCCTTTTTTTTTTAATCATTAAAATGGAAATAAGAATAGTTCACTTCTCATAGAGTAGATGTGTGAATTAAGCAAGACAATGTAAATTGAGCAGCATAATGTATGTAGTAAGAACTCAGTAAATTGTAATGAGAGGCTTTAATGGGAGGCTTTAATCAAAAAAATAACACGATCAGTTGTCGTCTTAGAAGTGTACCTTTAGTAACAGTATAGAAGATAGATTACAGATGAGTCAGAATAAAGCAAGATGATTTAAGAGGGTGGTTCAGGTGAGATGAAGCATGTCTTAGCTGGGGCAGTGGGAATAAGAAAGGATGGGACAAATTCAAGAGCTATCCAGATGTATAAATAGAGAGGACACAGGGACTAATTAAATGGAGAGAAGGAATAATTTCTATGTTCTTTATGTTTTAGGCTTGGGTATCTGGATGAAGGACGATGCCATTAATTGAAACAGAAAAGCAAAACAGATTTTGAGGAGAAGATGAATTCAGTTGTAAATCTGTTGACCGGGCATTCTGTGGAACAACAGTATATGGAGATACTCAATGAGCAACTCCATCTGGATAGCTGAAGGTTAGTAAAGTAAGTGGAGCTAGATTTAGGAATTATCATTTATGGATGATAACTAAAGCATAAGAGTAGATAATAACCCCTAGGGAAAAATACGAAGTAAGAAAAGCCATGAACAGGATACTAGGCAAAACTACCATTTAAAAGACAAACTGTAAACAAAGCAAAAAGATTCAAATAAAAAGAACAAAAATAACTAAGGCAGAACTAGGAAAGGGTAAGGGCATAGAAGTCAGTGGAAACGTTTCAAAAGGGAAGAGGAAATAAACAGGGGACAATAACAGAAGTAATGAAATAATTATTTTGTAATTGACTGAGGAGACCACTAAGCAAAGTCAACGCTAGAAAAAAAGGTAGAATCCATTTTGCTATGGGCAGAAGAACAAACAGCAGCCGGAGTGTGACAAGAAGTACGATTTCTTATGTAGAATTATCTGTAAACAATACAGACATTCTATAAAGATGAAAAACTCTAGAACTGTTAAAAGAAGGTAAAGTCCATTATCACATTGATAAGAGAACTTTCAAACAGATTTTTTCTAAAACCTGATTAAGTAGTTAAGACAGATTTTTCTAATCTTCAAAGACTTACACTAAAAATAAATAGGTTTTACAAGGTATCAAAATGTATAACACATGTGACAAAGTATTTTTGTATCCTTATGAAAATTTGATAATCTAATAGCTTAGGATTTTATTTTTAAAAATAAATATTTGATTCCAAATGATACTTAAATTATAATAGCACATGAAACGTAAATGAACTTAATGGCATACAAATATATCAGGACAACTTTTTCAAAATTTGTCATTCATTGAAGATATTCTGGCAATGTGTAAATTCTAGCTTAAACAACATACTGAGTTATGTTTGGAAAGTCTAGAAAAATATTTAACTTCCCTGAGTTTAATAGTTCATCAAATGCTTACAAGGGTTTCTACAATTATTGGGGCAGTTGAGTGGGAACCCTCATTATTGGAATAATTTACAAACTGAGCAATCTGGACTCACCTATTAGGAACCATTATAAAATCTCAATATCACCATTTTTGTTAAACCTGAACTTGCATCCAGAGTTATTAAATTACATCATTTAAACTAAAGCCTCCATTAAGATGGTATTATAACATTTCCATATAAGAAAAAGCCAGTGATATGGCTCATGACCATTTCTGGGATGTGATTAATTTTTGCCACCAATCTCCAAATAACAAAAAACATAGGGTCTTAATTGTAATTGTTCATATAGCGAAAACTGGAGCAAAGGAAAGTAAGAAATAGAGGAGCATTTACAATTTGAGCACAAGGACAAGTACGCATGTGCATACACACAGAGGCATGGGAATAGAAAGCTAAAAATTTCCATTACTGTCTTCGCAGGCTCTTTATAAAAGAAAGTCCCAAGAAATAGGCAGGTTTGACATCAGAAATGAGTTTAGAAATCAAGCACAAAAGACACTAAAATTAGATGCTAAATTATGATCAACTTGTTGGAAAACATTGTAATAGATCAAGAAATAGACAGGATGACATAAGCATACCATAAGAAACACAATTCCGAGAATGGAAATTATTTTCTAAGAAAGACCAAAAAAGATCTACACATTTACAAATCAGAATTATACCTCTCCTAAACCTCCAGTCATCTCCTTGCTTATCCTGGTGGTTTGACTGTTGCTTGGAAATCTGAGATACTTGATGCTGTAAACCTTTTCGATCACCTTCCTACCTAACATGTTATGTAGGTGACTTATGTAACACACACCTCAAAACAGAAGAAGGTACAATTGCAGTTCGTATTAAACACAGAGAGGCAGTTAGAAACCCACATGCCCTTATCCAATGCATGTAAAATCACATACCTAACATGTTATGTAGGTGACTTATGTAACACACACCTCAAAACAGAAGAAGGTACAATTGCAGTTTGTATTAAACACAGAGAGGCAGTTAGAAACCCACATGCCCTTATCCAATGCATGTAAAATCACAATTTAAAGTTACTGAACTTTAAATATCAGAAATGCCAAACTCCCATTACGGGCTAATGAACTGAAAAATATGCTTTAAAATGAAGCCTTATCTATGGTTAAAAGGGGCCAGGTAGCATGTTGAAAACATAAATAAAAGACAACGATGTATTCAAAGGAACTTGAACATGCAAAGGTCTGTTTTATGTATTTTACTTCCTCCTTTACTCTTCAAGTCCTCTTTGAATAAAATTAAGCTCCTGGGAAAATTTTTATCTTACACATCCAGTCTTACTTTTACACTGCTCATGCTAAGAAAGATAAGTAGCAATTTGAAGCAGCAGTTAGAAAGATCCATTGCCACCGTGGGAACTTGGGCCAGTGTTTTGTACCAGCTTTCTCTGAATCTTCCTAAAAGGATTTCACCTTTTGCTTATGTGTGCTAACATACATTCCTTAAGAAAAATCATCTTCGAGATCCATGTTTTTTTTTTCTTTCACAAAGACATTTAGTAGAGAAGGTGACTCAATCCTGACTTAATGTAAAAGCTGATTATCACAGTTTACGTAGACTTACCTGATGCAAAAGTGTTTCTCTGCTGCCCTCTGATTGATTCAGTAACCTTCGAGATAGTTCCAATTCCTGTTCAAGCTGTAGTTTCAAGAAAGGATAAAGAAAAGTGTCCAACCAATGGGGTAGAAAATAACTAAATTATTATGGGGAACAGTTTAAGAGGAGAAAATGAAAAAGTTTTCAGGATATATTTACAGCTAATATGAAAGGATAAATATCTCACTATAAACATGTCAATACTTTCATTAAAATAACATTAATTGCACAAATAAAGTGAACTAGACTAGGCCTCAAGAGGTCTAGGATCTAGTCAGTTTCATCTCCACTGTGATCCTGTCTAAGTCTCTTCTCCTTAGTCCTCTGTTCTGTCATCTCTAAAATAAGAAATTCATATCAGTCTCTGAGATGCCTTCAAGTTCTAAATCATTTTAATCTAAATTCTAAAGCAATTTTTTCTTTAAATTAGAACATGTAGTATCAAATGAACTAAATTAAAATAAAAACTGCACGGACCCAATGATTCAAAATACATTTCATCTAATTGGTGATTTCTTATATTCCTAATATTTCTAATATTCATAAGATATTCCTAAACTTTTAAAATTTCTAAAGTCAGAATAAGACACTTAAAATTTCCTTAATAATACTGCCATTAGATAAATATCCATGGAACATGTAGCCAGTTAGGTGACTAACTATCCTATGAGGTCTGAATATGCCTATCTACTTCAGATTGAAAAGTGTAGTAGAATGGGACACAAGTTTGTTCAAAATTTAGAGCTTACAGATGCTAGACTTGTTTGCATTTTGCTAACAGTAAGTTTGTTTTGTAAAATCACAAATTTATATTAAGATGTTTTTAAGAGCTTAGATTTATAATATTTATCCTAAATTATCATTTCATTTGAACAAACTGCTATCTATAAATACATAGTAGTCTTTTAAAAATTGTACATTTGGTAGGTGTGCCTATCAAGGAGCATGAGAGAGCTTTGTGGGGATTGAACAGTTCTGTAGGCTGATTGTGGTGGTGGTAACATGAATCTACACAAGATAAAAATAAATAAAACTACACACATGCACACAAACACACTCAACACACAAATGAGTGCAAATAAAACTGGTGAGATCTGCATAAATTCTGCAGATTGCACTAATGTCAATTTCCTGGTTTTGATATTGAATGAAAATTATGCAAAATGTTACCTTTAAAGGAAACTGGGTGAAGGCTGCATGGATCTCTCTACATTTTGTTTTGCAACGAACTATGGATCTATAATTATGTAAAAGTAAGTTTTAAATCCAGTTATACAATTTTTTAAATTATACCTGTAGCTCATAAAATAAATGTCATTTTTTTAAAAGTAAAGTATACATGGGATCACAGAATCCACACAAAATATTGTCCAACCTGTTCTCTCATTTCTATAAAGAAATAAAGAGAGAAATCACACTACAGTCAAAATGGCTTTGAAATCAACCCAAGCCCACTCTGGTCATAATATCTGTATAATATCAGCAGTCTCAAATCCCAAAGAGGGAACTTGATGACCTGACATACCTGGCTTATCATAAAGGCAACTTGGAAGCTGATGGAGTTTGGATGTTTTGTCCTCCCAGAACTCATGTGGAAATTTGATCCCCAATGTGGCAGTGTTGGAAACTGATTGAGTCATGGGGCGGACCCCTCATGAATGGACTAATGTTCTCATTAGGAGGATTAAGGAGTGAGTTCTCACTCTATTAGTTCCTGCGAGAGAGGTGTTTGTATAAAAGACTGTAAGCAATAAATGTCATTTTTCTTTATAATTACCCAGTTCCATATATTTTGTTATAAGCAACAAAAATGGACTAATACAGAAATTGGTGCCAAGGAGTGGGGTGTTGCTATACAGATAACTGAAAATGTGGATGCTGCTTTGGAACTGGGTAATAGGCAAAAGTTGGAGAAGTTTGGAGGACTTAGAAGAAGAGGAAAAAGATGAGGGAAAGTTTGGAACATTTTAGAGATTGGTTAAATGGTTGTGACCAGAATGTTGATAGAAACATGGACAGTAAAGACCAGGCAGATGATGAGGTCTCAGATAGAAAAGAGGAACTTATTGGGAATTGGACAAAAGATCACCCTTGCTACACCACAGCAAGGAACTTGGCTGCATTGTGTCCATGCCCTTGGACTTTGTGGAAGGTGGGACGTAAGAGACGTGAACCAGAATGTTTAGCAGAAGAAATTTCTAAGCAGCAAAGCATTAAGGAAGCTGCATGGCTACTTGTAACAGCCTACTCAGTTACGGCAGCAAAGGCATGACATAAAGCGAGAATTTAAAAGGGAAGCAGAGCATAAAGATTTGGAAAATTTGCAGCCTGGCCACGTGGTAGAGAAGCAGAGAGCTGGAGAAAAATGCAAGGGTGAAGTGGATAAACTGTTTGCTAAAGACATTAGCTTGGCGGTGAGGCAGCCAGATACTCATAGCCAGGACAAAGAGAAAAAAAGCCCTAAAAGCATTTGAGAAGCCTGGAAGGGTGCCCCACTCATCACAGACCCTGAGGCCTAGAAGGACTGAGTTGTCCCAGAGGACAGACCTGTAGTGCAGCTGCCCTTGGGAACCTGCTCCCTGTATCCAAGGTGCTCTGCCTTCAGCAGCCCTGCCTCAAGCAGCCTCAAGTGTGTGGTTCATGCAGCAGTTCTGAAGAGCAGAAGCCTGAAACCTCGGTGGCATCCACATTGTGTTAAGTCTGCAGGCCAGCAGAACATGAGAGCAATGGAGGTGTGGAAGCCTCCATCCAGATTCCAGAGGATATATAGAAAAGCCTGGAGGCCTACCTGATAGAGCTGCGGGAGTGAAGCTGCCCAAGGCTATGGGGGCCCAGATGCCCAATTGTGCCCAGGATGCAGGACTTGGAGTCAAAGAATATTATTCTGGAGCTTTAAGATGTAATGTCTGCCCTGCTGGGTTTCGGACTTGTTTGGGACCTGTTTCACCTTTCTTTTGGCCTATTTCTCCCTTTTGGAATGGGAATGTGTACCCAATGTCTGTTCCAGCATTGTATCTTGGCAGTAGATAAGTTTGGTTTTGACTTTTACAGGTTCACAGCTAGAAGGAGTTTTGCCTTTGGTCTCAGATGAGACTTTGGACTTCAGAATTTTAAGTTGGTGCTGGAGAAACCTAAGACTTTTGGGACTGTTCGGATGGAATGATTGTATTTTGTATGTGAGAGGGACATGAGTTTTGGGGGGCCAGGGGTAGAATGATGGAGTTTGGATGTTTTGTCCTCCCAGAACTCACATGGAAATTTGATCCCCAATGTGGCAGTGTTGGAAACTGATTGAGTCATGGGGGCGGATCTCTCCCTGGGGAAGTGGGGATTAAGGAGTGAGTTCTTGCTCTATTAGTTCCCACAAGAACTGTTTTTATAAAAGACCCTGGCACCTCCACCCTCTTTTGCTAGCTTGCTTCCTCTTGCCATGTGATCTGCTTATGTACCCACCAGCTGCCTGCCAGTTTTTGTCATGAGTAGAAGCAGCCTGAGGCCCATGCCAGATGCAGCTGTCCCAGAACCATAAGCCAAATAAACTCTTCTTTGTAAGTTACCCAGTCTCAGGTATTTCTGTTATAGCAACGCAAACAGACTAAGACAGAAGCATTATTTAACTCTACATTGGCTGGTGAAATAAATAAAGGAGGTATGGTAGGTGGAAAAAAGTGACATGGAATAAAGAACAGGCAAACTTTTACTTCATCATTCATTACCTTAGGCTCATCCTTAAATCTACTTATTTGCAAATTGAGGAGAGTTGTTTGGCCTCTAAATTCCTTTCTAACTCTAAGTGCTAGGTTCCATGGGCTCAAAGACATGGATATACATCATAGGTCCTTAATATTTAATGAGAATAGAGTATGATTTCAGACTAGGCTAACTATACTTATCTTCTGTAACAAAAATGAATATTTCCAAAATATTCAACCTTCAAACAATAGGTCATTCTTAACTCTGCAACAAAGTCAAAGTCTTTAAATGTTCCCCAGTAAGGAAAGGTAAAGTTTAAATTGCCTCTCGAACAGGAGTGGCCATAGGTAGCAAACCACATGTGTATGTTTCCAAAAGCAAGTAGTAAAGAGTGACAGAGCATTGAACTAAGTGATGCCTCAACAAAAGATAAAGTCTTCACTGTGTTCTAATAAACAATCTCAGGGATACTTTTCAAGGCATTCAACAAATATCACTAGCCCCAAACCACATTATTCTTTGAAAAACAACTTTGAAAATCTTACTTGATTCTTCTCAGTTTCAGTTTGTTTTAGCTTATCTTTTATTACTCCCTCATTCTCATCTGCTTTAGCTTCTTGTTTCTTCAGTGCCTAGAATGAAAGGGGTGGGGAAAAATGTATTATTCCAAAATATGTATAAAACTGAAAGTATTTATTTTAAAAAAGGCTGAGAAGCATATGGTTATGAGCCACACAAAATCTGTAAATGAATTACAACTTGCTCATTTACTGAAGCCCTAAGAACACTTCAGTGAGGATAAAAATATAAACAACTTCTTGATATTCCTAATCAATTTTTGCTTAGTTTCATTATTGCCCCCATCTTTGGGAATTCAGTTACGCACTTAAAGAGTCTAATTAGCTAATAGTTTTCTTGGAAACAAAGCTTACTGAAAGCAAAGCATACTGAAAAAATAGTATTTAAGAGTAAAAATAACTTAAAAATAGTATTTAAGAGTTAGTATTAAAAAGTATTTAATAATTGATCTGCTCAACTATTTAGACATAATACAAAAACGAGATATTTTTTCAAATTCTGAAAAAGTATTATCTACATGATAGAAACATGCTTGTTGCTTTATTACATATATGACGTTTTATCACAACATATAACTGGCTCAAACCATATTTCATAGAGAAAGGTGGGCACTCTTCTACAGTTTCCCTGCTTTAATAAAATGAAAGAAAAAAAGAACTTTAAGAAAATACAAATTTCTAAATTTAATCACGAAAGTGTTTGTTTTGGTTTGCCTCTAAAATTTTTTTTTTCAATTTAGCAATCTTGCTTTTTATTTTTTTAACCATTTTTTAGGCTTTATTGAAGTGTCATTGACAAATAAAAATTGTATATGTTCAAGGTATACAATGTCAAGTTTTCTTTATTTATTTAAATTTATCAATATACAATGTAGCTAATTTTCATGCCTCTTTACCATTTCCTCTTTCTCCTCTCCCTCTCCCCACTCCCACCCATCAACATCATATCTGTTCATTTGTCTTGACAAGTTCAAGGAATTGTTGTGATTGTTGTATCTTCTTCCCTACCCCCACCATTTGTTTGTATATTTATTTATTTAGCTCCCACAAAGTGAGAATATGTGGTATTTCTCTTTCTGTGGCTGACTTATTTCACTTAATATAATTTCTTCTAAGTCCATCCCTGTTGCTGCAAATGGCAGTATTTCGTTCTTTTTTATAGCAGAGTAGTATTCCTTGGGTAGATATACCACATTTTATCAAAGGAAGATATACAAATGGCCAATAGACACATGAAAAAATGCTCAACATCACTCAGCATTCGGGAAATGCAAATCAAAACCACACTAGATATCATCTCATTCCAGTTAGGATGGCTAATATTCAAAAGACTGAGAATGATAAATGCTGACGAGGTTGCAGAGAAAAAGGAACCCTCACACACTGTTGGTGGAACTGCAAAATGGTACAGCCTTTATGGAAAATGGTATGGAGATTCCTCAGACAATACAGAGAGATGTACCACTGCTGGGAATATACCCAGAGGAATGGAAATCATCATGTCGAAGGGATACCCATACTCCAGTGTTTATTGTAGCACTACTTACAATAGCTAAGAGTTGGAACCAGCCCAAACGTCCATCATCAGATAAGTGGATAAAACAAAAAATTTATACTTGAAGCAGTCTTTTGTAACATCTGAAATGTATTCCATTTGTTTTTTAAAAGTTTTTAACAATTTTAGCATTTAGACTTAGCAAGGTGTATGTGTAAAGGTCACATAAATTGAGGAAAGCGAAGCTGCAAGATGTCTTTTACAACAAAATCAAAAGAAAAATTCTTTTTAGGCAAACAACAGAATATGTTAAAAACTACTCAATGCAAGTATACTCAATCATAATCAATTTCATTAACTTATATATTCAACAAATATCTTCTAAATGCATTTACTATGTGTCAGGCAACATACTAGGGGCTACTAATATACGCACATATAAAACAAACATGGCCCTGATTACAGCTCCCTCTGCCATGGCTCTTATTCTCACTAATAAAATAGCAATTGACTAAAAATAATTTTGATTTCAGTATAATAATATCGTAATATTTTTATAGTGTTCAATATAACTAGGCATTCTTCATACATATATTAAACATATCATATATATTAAATTCATACATTTAATCCTCATGATAATTCCATGAGTTACTAGTAAACCCATTTTATTAAGGATGAAATTGGAGCACAAAGAGTTGAAAAACTTGCCCGAGGTCACTCAGCAACAGAGACAGGATGTAGATTCAGGCTGCCTGTCTCTTAACCATAGAGTGGCACTGCCTCTCCATGTTGAAATAATAACAACAACCTGATAGGGTGATAATGAAGAGTAAATAATTCGATACTTACACAGCACATAGGGCAATACCTGGCACATAACAAATGTACAATGAAAGGCAACTATTATTATTATTACAATTTTTATTACTGAATTATTGACATTGATAAAGTATTAAAAACCATAATGCCTTTCAGGTAGTTATCCAATGATTTTGATGTTTGATATTTGTTCTTTATTGTGGGGCAAGTGGAATTTGTAATAATATTTAATTCTACATGAATCTATTCAATTTTGGCTGGTATGATATATTTGTCAACTTGTCCTAAACAAAATTTTCCTAGAAACTTGAAAATTAATGCTGATATCTTTAGTCTTTCCATGCTTCCTTGGTCTCTTCCCACCCAGTGTGTGTGTGTGAGTGTGTGTGTGTGTGTGTACGTGTGAGAGAGAGAGAAATATGAAGAAAAAAGATATATAGAAGTTGTTGCTACATTTGTTAGTCGATTCACTTTATAAATTTTGAACTATATTATTCTACATCATCATTCCAACCTAACCTCATTTTTTCTTAATGAGTTAAACTTAATCAGTTATCTTTCTTTTCAATGCTTTTTCACTGAACTAAAAAGCAGCCTGGGTTTTTCCACAGAGGTGTGTTTAGAAGGAAGACTTCTTCAGGCAGTTGACAAGTTTCATCAAACTATAAACAGTGTCCACTACTGAATTCAAACTCCTGAACAGAAGCCACTGCAAATGAATATACAGTGAAGACTCACCCAAGCCAGGTGAGGTCATTTGAGGCCACATGAAATGAAGGACAGAAGGAGTAAACAACTTCCAATAAGAAGGGCTTGTCCCAAACACAAGAGCCATTCCCTTTCAATGCTGAGTTCAAAATCTAACTCAGAAGACTGCAACCTTCAAGCAGTAGTTGTTAATATGAAATAATCCTTCCAATGTGATTTTGTGTATCTCTTCATGTTCCAGATTGTTTCCTCCTATGTCTACTGGTAACTGATGTAAGAGAAGCAAGAAGAGTCACCTGCTGAGCTTTTAAAACTTGACTTAATCTCTGCAGCAACTCTGAGTTTCACTTAAGAGTTTAAACCCTAAAAATTCTCCAGAGAAGAAATTTTTTCAGTTTACTAACTGGAATTCACCCGTTTCTGCCCCTTTACTATGATTTCCCAAAATTAAATTTTAAAAATCCTGTAACATTTTACATTGAAAAAACAAGAAAGATATATCAACATTTCCCAAGTATTTGCTTACTTTATTTTGATTAAACACATTAAGAATAATTTTAATTCATATATTCACTTATTTTTCTTATTTAAATGGACATTCAAAGTAATCATTCAAAATTTTACTTGATGCACAATATCTTCATTTATCAATAAGCTTACACTTCCAAAGAGTAATAGAAAAGCTTCCACGTCACTATGTTGCAAGATTCAGAAGGCCAAACACCTCTTATGTCATAATCACAGTTAATTTCTAAGATAGTACTTGACACATATTAGCGGGTAATCATACGTTACTGAACGTAAAAGTAAATATCCCTTTATAATCTTTGACTAACTTCACTTTGCAATTGGCCGACTATGTCCTCCAAATACAAGCAGATTTCTCCTATCTTTCTTAATCGCCATATTTCCACAGGTACCAAGTTGTTTTCCTTGATAAACTGGTGTAGTGATGTTGAAAATAAATATTCATTTTTGTGTTTAAGTCAAAGAGGTAATAACCTTTTCCTGTTTTCAAACTCATCATTTTAATCTTTTCTTTAGAAATCTCCTAAATGTGTTTTAAATTTTTTCTTTTGAAATAAATTTACAGAAGAGCTGCAGAGTTCCCACATACCCTTCACCCAGCTTTCCCTAAAATTTCCATTTTATATAACCATGGTACATATATCAAAACTAAGATATTAACATTGTTACAAAACCATTAAGCTACAGACTTTATTTGAATGTCATGAGTTTTTCCGCTAGTGTCCTTTTTTATTCCAAAATCCAGTCCATGAAACTACGCTGCATTTAGTCAGCTTGTCTCTTTAGTCTCCCCTGATCTATGAAAGTTTCTTAGTCTTTCCTTGTCTTTTACGATCTCAACATTTTTGAAGAATACTCATCAGGTATTTTGTTGAATGTCCCTCAATTTGGGTTTGTCTGATGTCTTCTCATGATTAGACAGAGTATAAAGTTAGGAGAAGAACACTACAGAGTTCAGGTGCCCTTCTCACTGCATCACACTGCAGGGTACATGACATCAACATGAGTCATGACTGCTGATGGAAACCTTGAACACTTGATTAAGGTAAGCTGGTGTCTGCCAAGTTACCCAGCCACACAGTTACTTATTCTTCCCTTTCCGTACTCTACTTGTTACAAGAGAGTCTCTAAGCCCAGCCCAAACTCAAGGAGAGAAGAATTAACACATCAAAGAATGTGTTAAAGTATGTTAAAAAAAA
>NW_007727764.1:270470-271216 GCF_000696425.1 Galeopterus variegatus | reverse complement strand
TTGGTCTCTTTTGGCCTAAAAAAAAATTCCCACATCAAACCTTCTAGTCTAATGCAACCCACATTTCTAGTAAGTTGACTCAAAAGGCAGTGCTCACCAGTAAGTAGGATGCTGAATTCTCTGGGGCCACTCCACCAATCAGGACTTCTTCTCCCCTGTTCCTCTACGTTTTGTCAAGCCTCATTGTTGGGTTTCTTTGGTGCTTCTGGACCTTCCCCACAGGGTTCTCAATCTCCCTCTCCGAGTTATGCAGAACAGTTTGCCTCTATCCCAGTTTTCAATTTTGAACAACTAAACTCATAACCACATCTAACACCCCTACTTCCTCCACCCTGTAAAGAAAGGATTCAATTACCAGGATCCTTTTCCCTTAAAAGGCAATGTAGAAAATAATTACCTTCATTTTCACACTAATAGATATTTATTCCAATCTTTGTTTCTCATAATTAATATAAATAATAATAATTTAACTTGGTGTTAAAAGAATAAAAATCAATAAGCTGAATTTCAATTAATCGAATTGTGTTTTCTAATACATGGGATGATACACTATGAAAACAATTCTTCTGAAAGTCAACTGTTTATTTTTTAAAAAGTCTAAATTTTCATATATGAGCTGGTTGAATAAAAAAACCTCTAATTCTCTTGGATACTTAGAAATTTGCTAAAATAATCTTGTATTAATTACTACTTTCTTCCTTATTTTCCAACTTCAACACCTGATTAGTCATTCATAATATCACTTT
>NW_007727764.1:260751-269783 GCF_000696425.1 Galeopterus variegatus | reverse complement strand
TTACTACTTTCTTCCTTATTTTCCAACTTCAACACCTGATTAGTCATTCATAATATCACTTTCAAAAATAATATAACTTTTCTATTGTAGCTCTACTTGCTGCATGAAACCTTATTTAATAATCCCTTTTTTTTATTTCTCCTTTTATGAAAGGATATGTAAGTCTTACAAAATTTAGTCAGTGACAACTAAAATTCTATTGTTTTGAGCAGAGAATCAAAAGTGGGGTATTGAGGAGCAATCCTAAGCAAATTACTATATTTCTACTATATCATCTAAAGCTAAGTTTGAACACCATCTCTGCTTTTTATATACCATGAGTCAGTAAACAAGTAAACACAGATGCAATATTATAGACCAGAATATTGAACTCATTTTTCTTCATTATCAAGTTTAAAATGAAAGACAAGGAAAATCTAACTATTAAGACCTATTAAATATATATTGATACACATTAAACTTCTGAAAACACAGATAATACTCAAAGAAAAGCACTTAAAAAAATGAACTGGGTCAAAATTACAAGCTTTTTCTTTAAGCCTTAATAATAAACTTTAACTCATTTACTACCTTTTTTTCAGGGTGTAAGCCTGCACTGGATTTCTTTTAAATCTGACTTAGATCAGGCAACTTAGAATTATATTAAAACTGACCCAGTAAAAGCAGTTATAAAAAGAGAAAAAAAAATCACATGCCAATGAATTTCTATTACTATGTTATTTTGCCCTTTAAAAAAGCTTGTTTTTTTCTTATGAGCAGTTTAGCTATAACGTGCCCTGCTCCAGAATTCAGATTTTCTTTTACATGTTTAAGATCATAGCAACAACACTGAGCCTTAATAGAGGGTCCCTAGGGCACATTTAAATCTTTAATAACAACAATTTTTCTTCTTTTCCTTACGTGTGCCTATTTCGATTAAAAAGACTAACATATTGAATATTGTACTACTGCAGTTCTTAAGAGGTAGATGGTTCTGAACTCTCAGTTATATATAATCAAAAAAATGAAGCGTTTCCTTTTAGAAAGTGGGGAAAAAGGAAAAGGAAAATGTTTATAGACCTCTCATCTAACCATAAAAAACCCTACAACTATGATAATAGGCATGTTTATCAAGAGGCTCTAATAGATAACACAGTCAAAAATGTAGAACAAATAAGGAATTAAAGGTCCTTTGTCTGCTTTAAATGGACCGGCAAGCTTGATTAAGAATAATGGCGTTGGAATGAAATAAAAATCACATGCTAACTCCCACACAGGCCACTGAAATTTCTAGAGAAAAATTATGGCCATAAACTATCCCAACTCATCCTAATCACTCAGCAGTACTACAACTGCACACCTTTGGTCACAAGGGCAAGAACATGTAGATTATTCACTTGTAAACCAACAAGACTACAAAAAAACAAGACTGTGGTCATATCAAACATTAGGTCAGAATCATTATACTTGAAGGTGTAAACTGTCAAGTAAGATTTTTTTTCCCGTAACAATAAAGACTGAAGTAGTTATGTCACTGAGAATTAGAAAATAGTTGCTCTGACTATATTTTTATAATTAAATTCTTCATGAAGGTACAAAATAAAAAGCCAGCCAATAAATATTTTAAGCTTCACAGAATATAATGAGATTCTGATAGAAATTAGACCACATACAGGAATACAGAATTGCATGGGGTGCAGTTTGATGAAAAGACACATGCCCAGACCAGAGTTTCTACACAACCCAGGTACACCAGATGTCTCAGAGTCAACCATTAAAACCTGAGCTGCACAAAAAGCCTTCCCTAGGGAATCAGCAGCAAAGCAGCAATTTAGTTCAACCACAGGGCTCAAGTACTGGTCCCCACAGGAAGTTCCCCCATTTTAGAAGTAAGCAAAGGACAACAAATTAGTTCCAGTGCAGAGTTTAAATGGTGAGAACAGCAAATAATCCAACACAGAAACGAAAGAAAAAACAAAGCACCCGCAACCAGAGACAAAGTTTGGTATTAACTAGTAAAGATTGCATTTCACCAAAGAACACCTACAACACCTAGAAGGACCAGAAGTCCCCTGGGCTACCAAGCCAGAAAGTGGAGAGTGCCCGGTGCCTCAGCAATGCCCCCCGACACCCGCAACCAATCCCTAGGGTAGGAGATGAGGGCCACACCCACCCAACACATGCAGCCAGCCCAGTGGCAACCACCAAGCTGCCACAGGAAGCACCCCGGGCTCTCCCAGCTGGGGCAGTGGGGATCCTTGGGCCTTGGCCATGGCCCCCGACATGTGCAGCCAGCTTAGCAATGACCAAGATACCACAGGATGTGCCCCAGGCTCTCCCAAGCTGGGGCAATGGGGGACCTCAGTCCTCGACCATGACCCCCGACACCCACAGCCAGCCCAGTGGTGACCACCGAGCCACTGCAGTTAGCACCCCAGGCCTCCTGAGCTGAGGCAGTGGGGGGCATCAGACTTCAGCCACACCCCGATACCCGCAGCCAGCCCAAGGTGAGCACTGAGGCACTGCAAGAAGTGCCCCAGGCTCTCCCAAGCTGGAGAAGTGGGGGGCCTTGGCCATGCCAACCTAACACCTGCAGCCAGCCCAGCAGAGACCACCAAGACGCCACAGGAAGCTCCCCAGGCTCTCCTGACCCAAGGCAGAGGGGGGGCCTCAGGCCTTGGCCATGCACCCCAACACCCACAGCCAGCCTAGGAAGCGCCCTGGGCTCTCCCAACCAGGCATGGTGGGGGACCGAGGGCCTCACCCATGCCCCCCAAACACAGGCAACCAGCCCAGAGATAACCACCAAGCCACAGCAGGAAGGGCCCTGGGTTCCCGAGCTGGGATAGTGGGGGATGAGGGCTTTTCCATGCCCCCTGACATCTGCACCCAGCCCAGCAATGGCCAAGCAACCACTGGAAGGCCCCTGGTCTCCCTCGTGAGAATGAGGGGAGTGCCACAGGCCTCATTCCCACCCCTCCTCTTTCCTCCTTCTTCCATCCCATTTCTTTCTCCTTTCCCCTCTCCCCCTCCCTCCCAACCACTCTGCAACAACATCCTAGAATGTAAAAAATATTAATAAAATTATGGTTTCTTTAAAAAAAATCTAAACTGGTTTTTAAAAAATTAATCTATAATTTTTGCAAGATAAAAAAAAAGTTCCCTCCTGATAATGCATCATCATAAACATACCATACATTTTTCCTTTTTGATAGGAATCAAACAAAATAGAATTTATCAGAATTTCTGTTTTTAAAGGAAACAAACCTGTACTGGTTCAATAAACAGTGAGTTTGTCTTTGTATATATATTTCCTCCTCTTTCATTAAATAAATAAAAAAAATTTTTTTAAATCAAAAAAAACAAATTAGACCACATGAACTATAAATTGAAGTTAAAAGTTTTTGTATTTTTATATATTAAAACTTTTAAATAGTTTGTTATATTTCCAATCTAGCAAAAACTTTAGTAAATGCTTATATACATAAAACACTATGGTGGAAACTTTATTAAATTAGAATTTTCTTTAAAAGATGGAAATTTGGTGTCTAACTCCAAAATTTTCTTTGGAAACCTAAACTTAAAAATCAAACATCAATACAATAATACATATTTTGAAAAGAAATATACATGCATAATACAATAGGATTTTATTGATTAGAACCAGTACTAATTTAAATTAACAGATTTTATTTCTGTCAAGTTCTACGAATTTCTAAATTCTTTTTTTTCCTGAATCAAGTAAGAGATTCCTCCTGAATGAGAACTAACTAACATTATGGAAAATGTTAGCCTTTAAGTTCATCTATTTGGAAATTAACTGTGGCAACAAAAAACAAAAGAAATAAACAAAAAACTTTCTTGTCAAGGCAAAAAATAATGCATTCATATTCTAAACCCTTGAACCAATCACCTAACTCTAAAATAGCTAGGTGGATTTTACTTAAATTTTTCAAAGAAATTTGTTTTTCAACCATGACCAATGAAAGAAAATTCTATACCAACACTACACCAACAGTTACAACTAAAAAAACAAAAAACAATTTGGTAAGTGAAAGCAGAATTGCATGGTGGAAATCCAAAAGGAACCCAATATTGATGCTATTATGACACCAAACAGGTTTGGGGGATATCGAAGTAAGGGAAAAAATTTTAAAGTTGCTGTCAGGTTACATATATTTTCTAGATGTAAGTGGTAAGCACATGAAGAGTCACAAGATGCAACCATTCCTGTTTTTCAAAGGGTACAGTAATAGCCAGTATCACGTAGTTAAGTAGAATTTATCAGAAGTTAACTTCTGATAGTAACTGTAATCCTTAGTAATGTTCATTAAAGATATCTGAGGTTTTCAAACATAAAACTCAAAATTTCTCTTTGAGAATAGCCCAGATGTCTTTTTCCCCCCTCTTCTTATAAGGTGTTTATTATTTCAGGAATCCACAGAAGCTGTTATAGAAATTGTTGTGGTAGGATAGATAGTCTCTTATTACTGACCTATTTTCTCCAACAACCAAGCAAATTTCTCAGTTCCACTATGTCCATATTTATGAAGTCTGTGCCTGTTTAGGGCTCCTGGTGCCAATGAAGCCAAACAAGGTCATGGGTTCAATCACTGTGAGGGCCAATTCCCTTTGCTCTATTCCATGGCCATAGCCTTTACCCTAAACCTTAGCCAAAGGCCACATGGAGGACTAACTAGGCCAGAGACCATGGATGAATCAGCTAAAATCTACTACCATGACTATAAAAATAACTCAAAAGTAAAACCACTGTTGACTAGTTTCAGGATTTCATTCTTCAAATGTCATTAAACTTGCCAATCTGCAAAACAAAACCTTAATTACTGCATAAAAAGTTAGTATGCTGAAAAGACATACAAGTCCCTTAACTTCTTTAATTCAAAAGCAACAATGGTAATGAGTATTACTCCCTAAAATGCCATTGCTTTTACTGGAACAGATTATATTTTTATGCAATCTTTTATTTAATAAAAATCTTGCAAGTAAAGTTAAATGTGAGGCCAACAAGTGCACTTTCCAGGATTTCCTTCAAAATCAAAAAGCAAATACTCTTAGTGGAGGGTCTGTTTTTATCTGAGTAGTTTCCTCTCAAAAAAGAGATGCATAGTTTTATTAGAAATCCAAAGCAATATGATACTTCATTTGACTTTCTAAATGCAGGACCACTGAGTTACAATTGTTGACAAACAGAAGATCACAGATAATTATGGAAATTTAATTTAGAATTTCTCAAGTTTTATATGTCTTAGAACAGAAAGCCTTGTAAATCTACAACATCTTTCATTGTTCAGAGTTAGAGGATGTTATTTTATGCTTCGGGTTTTTGGAGGGCTTTTTTTTTACTATTTTCTAATAAAAATAAAACAGTACTAAGTCAATGAATAAGTCTATCTGTAGCAGAGTGGTCTTTGTTTGCACAATATTACTATGCACTCAGTAGTTGCCCAATAAATATTAATTGATAATGATGGAAAAAGGCTTTATAAACAGATGGTCTAGCATAAATTCACTGAAATGTAGATAGAAACATTCCACTCTTCAAGAAAAGCATAATGTAGAAATTAAACAAATTCTGCATACAGAAAATCTCAGTCTATTGTCAGGCAGCTGTTCAGTCAACAAGAGCAGCAGACATTTTTCATCATCATCAAAGCATTAACAGCATTAAATGTCTATTTGCATATGGTGCTTCACAAAGGGACTCACACAGATTCATGCTAGCCTTATTTGTTATAATTTACAATGACAATATTGGCAAGAACAAATAAGTACACATAGCAAAATAAATGTGATTAAACAGTACTTTGAGATCTAATAATATGTGGTATGAACATAAAATGTGTCAGACTTAAACACAGCTCACAGTAGCAATATGACTACTCATTTATAATGTAAACTTTCACTATTTCCTAACAGAATTTGAGGTGCTTTACAAGAACACCTACACATATACTTAAAAGATAGGTAAAATAAAAAGGACTCAGAGGCCATAATAGAAAAAATACATAATGACTCTTCAAGAATGAGAACAAACATAATCAGAATAATAATCAGGAAAAAGGAAAAAAGGAGGGACAAAAAAATCTTATGAGGACTAACTTCAATCAGAGTAGAACCAAGTATGCTACAAATTGATCAACCCAAGAAAACATCCTCAAAACACACATATTTTTCAAAAAGACTTGAATAATAGGAAAGTGTAAGTTAGAACACATGGTAGAATTTTAGAGAAAGACAGTTAAAATGAGGAGGTGAAAGGGGGCAGAATATGTACTACAAGCATTTAATAATTAATCACCATAAGCAATATTTTCTTAATAAAGTAAAAAGCCTAAGAAGACATGATATAAGCATTAATTATATAGAAATGAAGTTATAAGAATTTCAGGACAACTTACAGCTATACATCATCTCATAAAACTGCACCGTTCAAAGGAGCCCAAAGGCAGTTAACATGCTACTTTCTTCTATGATACACAATATACCTCTAAACTTTAAACTTTTATCATTATTAAATACTAGATCCCTGAAATATATTATCAAAATGGAATGTTCCTTAATCCATCCTGCTATTTCCCAGTACCGGAAAAATAACATGGCTTGCAGAGACTGTCTTCAATATCTATGAACCATCCAAAAAGTCCGCTTTGCGAGTGGCAATTCAAGTATCAAATACAAGGTTGACAGATACATCCTCCAAGATCTCTTCTAACTTCTCTTCAATCAGAAGGTATAGGAAAAAAATTTTTTTTTCATTGAAAGAAATTGAAAGTGTTTTAGTGTCATCTGAAATGATCAAAGTCTAAGAAAATAGACTATCAGTTAAATAAAGGGGGAGGAGAGGCAAGGTGAGAAATCAAGAAAAAGTCTAAGGAAGACTAAAGAATACGATATATCTTGGACCTGCACCTCTCAAGCTGTGCCAAATAGTGCTCAAATACTTTTGCGAGACAAATCCCATGATAGCTAATAATTCTTTTCCATCTATTTTCTTTTTATCAGCATGTTGACATGAATAGTTCTTTCACAACCTTACAGAGAACATTACTTCATCCTTGCAAAGAAAAAAAAATACAGTAATCCTCAGGTAACAAACATAAAAAAGACGGGGAAATAATTAGCACGGCATAAAATAAGACAAAGAGCAGTGGTATGATCAAAACTACAGTAAATCAGAATTTAAGTAAGTGTTTCAGCCATTGATTGGTAAAGTGCTTAACATGAAGCAATAAGCAATGGGGCAGAATCACACTCAAAAGAATTTCCTAAAATGATTGGAAAATGCCAAATCTCAGCAAAAATGCCACCTCTTCCAACCAGACTTTCCCCAAAGTGCCAGAAAGAGGTAACAATTTCCCCTCTGGGCTTGTCCGCAGCCTATGCAAATCGGAATAATGCCCTTATTGAATTACGGTGATTGTTAACATCTCTATTTCCTCAACTAAACTGGGAGCCCCTAAAATGCAGGACAGCCTTATAGGTATATCTTTAAATCCTTAGTCCCCAGCACAGTACCTGGCATATAGTACATACATGACAGTATTCGCCAAATGAATATTTTACTATGTACCGTTCTGACAATACAATATGTAACATTCATTCATTCCTTCAAAACACTTACTGGGCCCCTACTCTATGCCAGTCATTGGTCTAAATGCTGAAGACACAGCAATGAGCAAAACAGACAAAGTGCCTGCCTTACCAAAGTCTGCACAATGGTCAGAGGTCAGACAGGTGACAGGTAATGAAAAGTGTTATAAACAAAAACTACAGCAGTGTAAGGGGCTCAGGAGTAAAGATGGGGTATTTCAACTAGGATAGTTAATAATGGCTTTCTGAAGTAGAGTTTTGAATGACATAAGGGTACAAGCCATGCAACTGTTTCAGACTTGAAAATTCCTGGCTCTACGAACAGAATGTGTAAATGTCCAGGAGCAGGAGGTGACTGGCATGTCCCTGGAATAGTAAGAAAGCCAGTGTTGTTAGCGTAGAGGTGACAAAACGAGGAACAACTGAAAGTTAGGGTGAGAGAAATTCAGGGAGAAGATCAGAAGGGACTTGTAGTCTAAGGACCTTAGATTTAATCTTAAGTGTGACAAAGAAACCACTGAAGAGTTTTGAAGGAAGATGCAATATTAGCTGATTCTTTGGGGAAAAGACTGTAATTAAGGAGGTAAGAATGGAAGCAAGGTGACTAACTGCATCAGCCCAAACAGAAAAGGATACTGGTGAGATGACAGAAAAGAGCAGCAGTGGTGGAGGAGATGAACAGTTACCGATTTCAGAAAATATTTTTAGAACAGAGCTGACAAAATTTTATGATGGACTAGATGTGAATGGGAGAAAAGGATGAGGCAAGTACATAATCAGCCCAAACAGAAAAGGATACTGGTGAGATGACAGAAAAGAGCAGCAGTGGTGGAGGAGATAACAGTTACCGATTTCAGAAAATATTTTTAAAACAGAGCTGACAAAATTTTATGATGGACTAGATGTGAATGGGAGAAAAGGATGAGGCAAGTACATAACGAAAACACATAAAGAAACACATAAAAATTTTAAATATAAAACTAAAATTACTTTGTTATCAAAATGAGTATCTGTCTTTTTAAGAAGAAATATATGTGCTACTTATTTGGAAAAGCCACACAAAAGGATAAGATTTAGCACCTTCTGCACAAATTCACAGATCAGAAGGGTAAAGAACAGGAAACTGGAGTTCCAAAAACTTAGGTCTGCCCCAGCTTTGTGGTTTTGAATCATAGCATTACTATAATTTGATTCCAGTCTGAGGCTGATACTGTCTAGCAAGGCTTCAGGATCTCATTCTTAGATAATAAACATGAAATTGTATAATTTTTTCTCACTACATATAAGGTCCATCAAATGACTAGATAATAAGGTTAAAGCTCTAAAAAATGTTCTAATACTTAACCACACCATGGAGAAAGATATACTGGAAAAAACGTAAGCAGTTTATCATTTCTTAAGCAAAATAATTAACACTATAGCTTCAGCATTAAAAAAAAAAA
>NW_007727764.1:243915-260701 GCF_000696425.1 Galeopterus variegatus | reverse complement strand
AAGGGTAAAGAACAGGAAACTGGAGTTCCAAAAACTTAGGTCTGCCCCAGCTTTGTGGTTTTGAATCATAGCATTACTATAATTTGATTCCAGTCTGAGGCTGATACTGTCTAGCAAGGCTTCAGGATCTCATTCTTAGATAATAAACATGAAATTGTATAATTTTTTCTCACTACATATAAGGTCCATCAAATGACTAGATAATAAGGTTAAAGCTCTAAAAAATGTTCTAATACTTAACCACACCATGGAGAAAGATATACTGGAAAAAACGTAAGCAGTTTATCATTTCTTAAGCAAAATAATTAACACTATAGCTTCAGCATTAAAAAAAAAAAAGACTTGGGGTACATATTAGAAATATAAATTAACTAGAAATGCAATGATTCATAAAGAGCTATTTTCTATCAAGTGAAAAAAAGAGGGAAAAAAAAGATTAGCCAAAGGAAATGTAAACAGCATTAGAACACCAATAGAAAATGATTACAACTGGGGTGGGTGGACAACAGGGTGCAAAAAGCAGTGATCATTATAGAGAAGAAAATGATAATTAGGAGAAACAGGTTTGGGTCTATAAGATAAATTAAAGATAGTATCTTTGGGATACTCTGTACAGCTTAGAAATGTGAAAAGTGGAAAAGGGCATGGGAATATATAATTCCTGTGAAATAATCTCTCATATAAAATTATAGTCTCTGTTTTACTACATACAAAAAGTTTCTTCTACAGAGGAAGGAAGGAAGAAAGGAAGGAGCTATAATCCTGATCAGGAAACATTAAAGAAATTATAACAAAAAGGCAAAGAAATGACAATTTTAATGTTAAATACAGCAGGTGTCATATGACAATATGTAATACTCAATATGTCATGTTAAATGTCCAATAGTGGAGTGCCACAGTTTCAAATTTAAATTTTCGAATAGCAAATACAGGTTGTTAAATAATTCAATTTTTTCAATTGCAATGTTTGTGCCAAGTACACTTTCGGGAAGCCCTAAGAACTGAGGGTATATATTTTATAGAATCATTCTTCAACAAAGTTTGCCAACTTTATAAACAATTCCTACTAGGTCACAATTGATGGTTCAATACTGACGACTAGTGGTCAAAACATGTAGTAAGTATTTATCCTCTGGCTTTTATCAACTAAATTTGAAGCATTTAATGCAAATTATGTGAAAATCTTAAATTAGAAGATCTTGCCCTTACGAACATTCAGAAAAACACAAAGAAAAAAGCTGCACCTGCAAAGTATCTTAAAAAGTCCTTTCTGTCTATTTTTTGCGATGTCTCAAAACAAGTCAACCAGCATTTGCTGCTAAACCATAAAAGAAACAGTTCCGTAAAGTGTCATTTTCTTCACATTCACCCAGCTGAATTAACATTCTTTCAGAAATGCATAATTAATATTTCAAAGGTCTTACATGTAGAATTCACATATCTGTGCAGCTCTAAATTTTTTTTCTAACTTTGTTAGACACTAAGATCTCAGAAATCCAGCTGTCTTTATTAAATTTTTAATATAACTTGAGAAACAACAACCTACAATATGAAAATGTTATTTCTATAAAGTTGAATTCTGTTTGTGATTGAATTTTTGAAGAATATGGGAATTTAGTTACATCATTTAAACAACTAAATATAAAACTTAAAAGAAGTTAAAATTTGTCAACCTTCATTTTCTTCTCTGCAAGAATGAGAATAATAGAATAATAGAATATATAAAAACCTTTGAGTATAATTTTCTTTGATATATAAAAACCTTCGAGTATAATTTTTTTTTTACCAAGAATGTTATATGCAGCTAAATGATCATTTACATTTGAAAACAACATTCATTCCTATAGCAACTATTCACTGAGTAGTAGTCTACTGTGAATATATAAAAACCTTTGAGTATAATTTTCTTTTTACCAAGAATGTTATATGCAGCTAAATGATCGTTTACATTTGAAAACAACATTCATTCCTATAGCAACTATTCACTGAGTAGTAGTCTACTGTGTGATAAACACTGTATTACGTGTCCCAGAAACGAGGTGAATAGGATGGACAAAGTCCCTGCCAGTGAAGTCTACATTCTAGTGGGAAAGACATATAATAGCATAAAAAATAAACAATTACAGTTTGTGTTAAGTGTTATAAAAAAATAAAGTATGACACTAAGTAATGGGGTGATGGGGGTTATAATAGAAAGGGGGAGAATAATAAGTACAATAATAACTTTAAAATTTTAGAATAGCCATTGAAAGAATGAAAATATAATCCACAGCTTGAAAGCCAACAGAAAGTATAAAAACAAATATACATTTCAATCCAATAGAAAACAAGAGGGTGAAAAACACAGAGAAGTTAAAAAAACACAAATAAGACAATAAAAGCATTTTCAAATGTAGTAATAATCACAATAAGTATAAACGGACTAACCCAGACACTGATTTGTCATGAGGTTTCTTATTTTAAGTCCAGTTATAAGGTGTTTATAAGAAACACAGAAAAATAAAACTCAGAGGAAAAATTAAAGAGGAAAATGATATGCCATGAAAACTAAGAATGCTAATATCAAGAGGCACACTTCATAATAATTTATTTAAAATACACAACCAATAAGCAATTAAATTATATACAAGAAACCACAGGCACAAAATAAATAAAGTAAAACTAACACAGGGAGAAAATGACCATCCTTACCATAATGGGAGGCTTTAGACTGATGTATTTAATAAGAATACAGAAGAACAGAACAAAATTTACAAATGACGTACAAAATTTGTGTGTGTATGTACACACATAATATTCTGCACATAATAATACACACATAATACATAACATAATGTGTATGTATTCATACATACACACACAAAATTCTGCATCCAAAAAACAGAAATGATAATGAATTTTTTTTACTCTGGAGTATTTAGGAAAAAAACTGATCATAGAACTAGGCCAAAATTAGAAAAAAAACTGATCATGGAACTAGGTCAAAATGGAAGTTTCAACAAATTTCAAAGGAATTAAATTAAATACAAATAATAACAGTTAAAAAACAAGCATATACACATATTTAAAAATTCCAAGTCACTCTTAAATAAATCTTGACTTACAGAGGAAATCATAATAAAAATTATAAAAGATTTAGAAAGAAGCTACCATGAAAGAACAGTATAACAAGACATATGATAATTTGGTGGTAAATTTACAACATTGATTTTTTAAAAAACAGAAAAATCAATTAAGTAATTTGCAAATCTAAAAAACAAAACATAGTAATCCTAAAAAAAAAAAAAAAGAGAGAGAAAGACACTGATGAAGCAGTAAACAAAGTTGGTCAAAAGAAAAACTAATAAAATAATATATTAAAGGGCTATAGTTGCTATATTAAGTAAATTTCAAATTAGGAAAAAAAGATACAAATCAATAAACATTTTAAAAACTGAAGACTTCAGGCACCAAAAAGATAACAGTCACAATTGGTTTTATGGGTCACTGAAGCAGCAGACAATCCCCTTCTTAAATAAACTAAACCAAGAAATGGAAAAAGAAGAAATCTACCTAACTCGTTTTATGAGATTAATGCAACCTTGCTTCCAAAACCAAAAAGGGTAGTTCAAAGAAAATTATAATCTCAATCACAAACATTATCATAAAAATCCTAAAAAAAATCAGCAAATTAATTCAGAAATGCATTAAAAACAATACATTATGACCAAATAAAGTTTTTAGGAATGCAAGGAAGTCTCAGCATCTACTGATAAGAGTCAACCATATTTTAAATCAACCACATTTAAATATCAAAAGACAAACAGAAAGAGCATTTGATAAATTTCACAACCTATTTATGATTTTTTTTAAATAAATAAAAACAACAAAAAGAAAAACACCTCTCTTGGCAACCTAGGAATGAAAGCAACGTTCTTAATGCAATAAAGAGTAGCACTCAAAACCAGTAGCAAACTTCATACAAGGTTAACACTTTAGAAGCATTCAAATACAGGAATAAGGCAAGAATTCTTGCTATCTCTGCTTTTATTCAACATTGAACTTTAGGTTCTAGCCAGTGCAGTAGGACCAAAATATATAAAAATGAAAGGATTATAAAGAGACTAAATTGCCTTTAATTTCAAGTGATATGATTATCTACACAGTAGATGTCAATAAAGCTACTAACAAATTATAAGAATAAGAGCACTGAGCAAGATTGTTTGATACAAGAGCCAAGTATAAACACAGTTGCATTTATATACTATAAATAACCAGTTAGAGATGCAATCAAAGAAAATGTCCCATTTCCAATAGAAAGAAAAACCGTATAATACCTAGGAATAAATCTAACAAGAGATGTATAAGACCATTATAAAAGAATTTAAAACATTAGAAAAGACCTTCTCTTCAAATTAATCTATATATTTAATACAATTACAATCAAAATGACAGCAGGATTTTTCATGAAACATGACAAGAGATTTTCATTACCATTTACCAAAAGATAATAAAAGCTATAATAATTAAGACAGAATGATATTATTATAGGGATAGGCAAGAAGAGCAATAGTAAAGCATATAGAAACCAGACAGGTATCACAGGAAACTAGATATATAACAGAAGTGGCATTTAAATTAGAGTGTAAAGAACCAATTATTCAAAAGTGATGCTGAAGCAACTGATTAGTCATACAAAAAATAACTTAGATTCCTTCCTCTCCCCATTAAAAAAAAATTCCTGAGGGAAAAATCCAAATAACCCAATATCGTAAAATAAGCAGAAGTTATAAACAGGCAATCTGTACAAGCACAAATGCAAGCTGCTAAAGAATACATGAAAAAATGCTCAATTCACTAATAAAGAACTGCAAATAAAAATAAAAATTAGCTAACACTTTCTACCCATCAGCCTGGCAAAAATAAAGTATTATAACCACTACTATTAGTAGAAATGTGGGGAAAAGGGCTGCTCTCAACCATTGCTGACAGAAATGTGAAGTGTTAGAACCTTCTGGAAAAATAATCTGGTGATACTATTATAACAAAAGATTTATCTGTGGTAATAAAAGATTAAGTTGAAACCACATCAACTAGTTGGATGAATTTCCAGAAGGTATCAGTGAATGGAAAAAGCAAGATGCAGAAATGTAACTTGTTCCATTTTATAAAAATAAAAACATACAAAAAAAATCCCTATATTTGCAAAGGTCTATATAGTCTATATATGTCTGTCCAGGATAATTAAAAGCACAAAGAAAAAAAGGGGGGGCGATACATTCCAGGATGTTAACACTGGTTCCTTTTATTTAGGTAGTGGAGGAGTGGCTGATAATGAGAGAACAGAGGGTAAGAGCAGGGAAAATAAGCCATGCAAATAGATAGATAAATATGGCTGTATTATAAGAAAATGTCTGAGAATTTCATAATATAATATATAAAAAAATACTTTTTATACTACATACTTGATGATAAAAATGTTAAAGAAACTATATGGGAAATAAAACCAGTTAAACATAGGATCAAAATAACGTGTTCATATGGTTACTACTTAAGGTATTCAACAAATATTTAGTAAGTATTATGTTTAAATGGTAGAAATACAAAATGCTCAAAATAAAGAGAATTAAAAGAGACAACATATCAAAAACCAGTAACTAACAGTAATACTGTGGGGAAAAAAAATCCCACATAACATGTATCACCAGAAACTTAACAGTGAGGGGAACGAGCCATCATTACAAAAAAAAAGCGGGGAGGAATAATTAATGGGATTAAGGTTTTCTTTCCCCCCCAGTATTTTTGATATTAGAATTTATTTTTTATAAATTATTTCAAAGTTCAACATTTATACAATGTAATCATTTTTCACAGCCCTTTACTAATTCCTTCCTTACCCCCCATACCCCTCACCCTTTCCCACCTCTGGTAACCTCAGTTCTGTTCTCTCCTTTTGAAAGTTCAGCGTATTATTGTGATTGCTGTATCCTTCTTTATTCTTTATTTTTTTGTTTATTTTTAGCTCCCACTTATGAGGCAGGACAGGCGGTATTTCTCCTTTCTCTGCCTGGCTTATTTCACTTAACATGATTTTCTCAAGAATTAAGGTTTTTTTAAAAGAATAAAGAGTGTGGTTCAAAATAAGGCCCAGATTTTACAATACACACAGCTTCACCCCACAAAGAACCAACACTGGGGCAGTTTTAGAATTTTCTCTTGCTACACACATTTTGCTACAAAGAAGTACATATCTGGTTGTCCTGTTGTGATAACTCAGAGCTTTCATCCCCTTGGTAGCCTGAAGGCTCTGTCACTCTGCCTGTGTTAACTCTCTGCCTACTAGGGGAGAGAGTTAACCCCAAGGGGGTCACCCAGGCCTGACAAAGAACTGAATTTTAGAGCTCATGTCCCAAGGATCAGGAAAAAGGTGCATTCTCTGAGTTTTCCTCCAGCTTTCCATAGGCTTGTGTTTTGTTTTTAAATGCTCATCTACTTGTAAATTCTACTGGTCTTTCCAAAACTTACGGAGGCTGTTGGAATAATCAATGTTAGAGTGATTTAATGGGCACTTACATAAAAGGCATCTAATAACATCATGGAGAAAGGAAAGCTTGTATATGAAATAAATACATGCAAAAATGTGGGAGTAACTACAAAAAAGAAGGCATTAGCTACGGAAATAACAGCAGGATAAGTGAATGACCAAGCAAAAATTTTGCAGTTGAGCCTTGGAAAAGTAACTAAAGGTCAGTCCAAAATCCACCAGTTTTAGAAAGGCCTCCATGTTTCCAAACAAGGCAGGGGAGTCTCAAGAGGAAGTGCAGGAAAAGGGGTTAATGAAGCCAGATTAGAAAACTGCCTGATGGGCCGGCCCGGTGGCGCACTGCTACAGTGCGCCGCTTGGGAGTGCGGCGGCCCTCCCACCGAGGGTTCGGATCCCACATACAGACAGGTTCCTGTTCACTGGCTGAGCGAGGTGCAGGCGCAGCACCGAGGGTTGCGATTCCGTTGCTGGTCCCGGTCTGGTACGGGCACGACACTGAAGGTTGCAATCCGTTGCCGGACACGAAAAAAGACCAAAAAAGGAAAAAAAGAAAGAAAACTGCCTGACTAATTTCTCCTCTGCTTTTGACATTCAAAGTATCACAGAAGCCTCAAGGGAGATGCTAAAGCTATTAAGAGGACATTAGAAAAACACCCTTGGCTTCATGGAAACTTCTCTCTTAATGTTTTCACACTAAATACATTAATAAACAGTACCCAAAGCTTTTCTTATGTGAAGTATCCATATTACTCAGTATCACTGGAGCCACAAAGACATTTCTGGGCAGGAATACAATTACTTCTTCATTGGGTTTTTCACAATTGATACAAATGTCAAAGATGAGGAAAAATATTGAAAAACCTATCATTCATTTTAGTCTTTCTTCATATGGCCTTATTTTTTTATTAAAGCATAATTGATTATACATATTTGTGGGGTACAGAGTTGAATATAAATACCCGTGTCCAATGTGTGATGATCAAATCAGAATAATTAGCATGTTCCTCACTACAAAACATAATCATCCCTGTGTCCATTAGCCAATTTCGTGCTAACCCCCCTTTCCCTCCCCCTTTTCTACCTCTAGTAACCACAGTTCTGTTTTCTCATATGGCCTTTTTTTATTGATGAGACTCACATCATCTGGTTTTCCATTGGAAAACAGACTGAGAGTCACTGATCTGAGCTCGTACCTTAAACACTTAACAATTCCTCACTTGATCATCACTATCTTCTGTTAAGAGTCCATGCCCTAGCCTGGCCCACAAACTTCCCCATGAAACACCTCTAAAGTTTAAGGCACCTGAATTGCCCTAGGTCACATGCCAATCATGCAATATTCTTCAACAAGATAAAAGGGGAAACTAGCAATTTAACATGCTATGAAATGTTCTGAAAAGCCCATACAAATATACACCCAGCATTTATTTCATGTTTTCCATCTTAAGTAATTTAACCGAAGATGAAGAAATAACATCCAATTCACATAAAATAGCTAGTAAAAAAATAAGTCAGGAATTCCCAAGATGCATAGCCAAGAGTTAGAAGTGTCTTCTATGATTTTATGTAAATTTCATACCTGCAAAAAAGAGTTTTTGGCTTGTGCTTATCTAAATACCTTTCCCAATACTAGCACCCACCATGGCAACCCCCACTCCACTAAATTTAACTAAGCAAAGTTAAATTATTATCTAGCGTCTGATCAATGAGTTTATAATATGATAATGTAACCGAATGTTAAACAAACACTTTGTCTTTTGCACAAAGTTTCAAAAAGGAAAGGCTAATGGTTATAGGCTTAACAACATTTGAATTTGGTTAATAAAGTTCAAAGTACTAGAATAACCATTCAAAATTAAAGAGAAAAATAAAAAGATTATTATTGCACAACCAATATAAAATACTCAACTCTCCTAAAGAAGAGACTTCTACCGAGATACAAAAAACAAGGTTGTTTAAATTACGATATGTAAGATCTGAAGGCTACTGAGGGTCCTTATCAAATTGAGAAAATCTGACACTCACGGGAGTTCAACAGTACATGAGTAGTTGAGGTAGGTTACAGAGTATGCATGGTCCTTTTGCTCAGACCAGGAGAAAAGAAATAGAAAAGAGTGAACAATTCCTTAAAAACGCTAAACAAGAAAAGGAGAGTGGCTTTCCCTCCACCATTTCCAATAACAAACACTGTGTTTTTCATTAAATGGGAATTGATAAAGCTCTGAGGACCTAAGGACCTCATTAGATCACTAAAAAGCAGTAGGTTTTATCCAAAACCACAGATTGCCTCTCTGTAATATAATATTATACCTAGAAATCTCTAACATCCTGTAATTTTTAATGAATACTCCTAATAACAACTTTTAAATGTTGTTATTTTCACTAAGAATAAAATATACATTTTAAGAAGGCAAAAGAACATAGTGGCTAAATGCCTAGGCCCACTTACTCACCTATAGATACAATTTCTCCCTACAGCCAGAAACAAAATACATCAATTACTATTATACAGTATGGGAATTTCCATAAGGATTTTTTAATATCAAAAAGAAAGCAAAGTGGTTTTTGTCCTTAAACATGACCTTTCCAGAACAGTCTAAGCCATTTAACTTGGGAGCAAGAAAATGAATCAGCCTAAATTAATCTTTTCCAGTTTCCGCTGCACTGTTTGTAATCCTAAACCACCTTTTAAAAACGTATAGGTCACTGCTTATATTAAAGTGACAAAATATGAAATTAAACATTTTTTTTATCAATAGTGATCCTCTATTGTATCGTCAGAGATGGAATTCCAAGTCACAGATCAAGCTTTTAGTCAAATTGACAATTACAATGCAAATACTTAGGCTCTGGTTTCTCAAGAATAGGAGTGGGAAGCAATCTTCCTCTCCCTCTTTTTCTTTGTAATTTTGTGCATTCTGCAAAGAGAAGAAAATAAGTACAGAAAATTTCTCTAATTTTCTTTTGCAAAAAGAACAATTGTCTCTTCGGTACTATTCTTACGCTCACCAGATGCAATTTGCTTTGAGAACAAATGTATAAAAATCAAGGTTAAAAAAAAAAAAAACACTACCCACATACTGTATCTAATTATTTGACAAAGTATCCTCTTCAAAGTAATTACCAGCTAACAAGGGTATGCCTCCTTTTATGAAATGGAGGAAAGTGGAATTTTAGAAAACAAAAGCAGATTTTTCTATCAGCTTATGTTATAATTTCAGGGCTTCAATTTTTGCTCCTAATTTTCAATTGACAGTGTCTCCTAATGCTTAAAAAGACCTATCAATTAATGAAGGTTAATGATCTGCAAGCACATATAAGTGTATTTTTAAAACTTTTGGGAAAACCATTTTGTAAAAGAAAAAAATCTTGCATTTGTTTTTAATTTTTAGGTCTTCTTGTTGTCTCAAATTTTATACCTTATGTATAGATCTAAAGAACACTTAAAGGGAATTTCAACAAATTTTCTAAAATGACAGCAACAAGATATAACTAATGTAAAAAATCGGAACTCATGAGTACATAGCAATATAAATACATATATACATGCATGCATGCATGCTTCTTCCTTACAGTAAGACTCCATAAATGAAGAAGGAATGATGAAATTTTTTAAAATCACCATCTATAGTGATTTATAGTCACTTATAGTGACTTATAGTAACACTATTCCTGATATAACATTCTGAGAAGGACACAACACCAATTATCTGGGTTTCCTGCCATAACCTGAATCTAATCATGAGAAAACATCAACAAATTCAAAACAAAAGACAATTTACCAAATAAATTGCTGGTACCCTGCAAAATCGTCATGAAATGACCACTTGAGAACTGTTCCAGATTAAAGGAAAATAAAGAAATGTGACAACTAAATGCTATGTGTAAACCTATATTTTATCCTGAACCAGAAAAGGATATTAGTAGCAAATTTTGAATAAATCCTGCAGATTAAATCATAGTATTGATGCTAATTTCCTAAGTTTGATCACTGTACTTTGATTATAGGAAAAAAATACATACCAACTTATTTAGATGTAAAAGTATTTACATCTGCAACTTACTCAAAAATGTTTCAAAAAAAATTACATATGACTATATATGGATATATAGAGGAAAAAATGATAAAGCAAGTCTGGTAAAATATAAATATTGAGGAAATCTAGGTAAACATGATAGAGAAATACTTTGTTCTAATTTTTAACTTTACCGTAGCGTGAAATTTCAACATAAAAAAAGTACCTAAAAGGTAACCATTCTCCATTTTGAATTGGTTTGTTGATAATCTAATTCAAGGATTGGCAAACTGTTTGTGTAAAGGGCCAGAGTGTCAATACTTTAGGCATTGTGAGCCACACAGTCTCCTTCACCACTACAGTAGTCCCTTATCAACAGAGGGATACATTCCAAGACCCCCCATGGATACCTGACAGCTTAGATAGCACCAAACCCTATACAGATGCTCCTTAACTGCTCTACCCGATCTGAAACCTTCATATGAGTAAAGAGAAAGTGACGTTATAGAGCTAGTAAGCAAAAAAGAGATTAAATTGAGGAGATATTTTATGCCAGATACACTACCACCTAAAACACTTAAGATTGGCTTGTTTCTAGAGCCCTTTCTAACGACACTATTATAAAACAGCTGACAAAAAAAATTAACTGAAAGTTTTACAAAAAAAAGCAATTGTTAGTCTACATATAATCCACACCTGGATCCCATTAGTGGCCTCAAATTTTTCAAGGTACAATATAATATGGTAATTGAATATATCAAAGTCAAAAGTGAAACACTAGAAAAGAGTGCCCTCTGGTGAGTTATAAGAAAAGTACCAACATTGCCAACAATTGCATTTATCACCCAATTAATGATATACCGCTCTATATATTTAGTGCTTTTTCATTTTTCTTATCCATGAGCATGACCTGCCTAGGAAGGTATTGATGTTTATGCATAGCAAATAATTAAAAGGGCTTTTCATTAGCTTGTCAATCTTTTCTACTGTGATCTGCTAAAAATAAGTGAGCTGTAAAAGATCAAAAACTAAAGTCAAACTGAAAAATGTTTAACTGGAAATCTCTAAAATAAACATGAAAGAATTTTTCTCTCTGACACAAGATTTCCTTGCCAAAAGTTGTGCAAATTCAAACATATTTCATGTATGTCATTATAAGGACCCCTAAAATATTTTACACTATTGACAATGTGCATGTTTGCTGTAAGATGATACAGTGAATAGAAGACATTGCATATTAATTTAAGAGAAGCAATAAATACAGTCCTGTTACAAAAAGTCTTTTGTCACCAACTCTGTGTTTGACAAAGAGTCAAGAAAGGTCCCGGTTACAAGGGACCTTAATGGGGTGATGGAAATGTTCTGAATTATGGCAATGGATGTAAATTTACTAAAAATCATTGAATTTACACTTAGAGTAGATTATTTTATGGTAAGTTATAGTTCAATCAAATTGTTTTTTAAGAAGACATGGATAAACATAAACTTAATTAGAGAATAAAGGCTGAGCAAAAGCATTCTATCAAAAAATTAGTAGTTTATAGTTAATAAAATACGTAAGTCTTGCGTGTCCAACTTCCAGTGTTTAAAATAATTAAGACATTTACTGTAGATAAACATAAACTTAATTAGAGAATAAAGGCTGAGCAAAAGCATTCTATCAAAAAATTAGTAGTTTATAGTTATTAAAATACGTAAGTCTTGCGTGTCCAACTTCCAGTGTTTAAAATAATTAAGACATTTACTGTAATATTCACAGTGCTTTACTAAAAACTCTAAATATTCTTCAGTGTCAAGTTCCTAATTTATCCTAGTAATCAACCATAAACCCTAACAAGCTATTATTGCATTCAAAAGGAATATAGTACAGGCTATAATTGAAAACAATGTTGATTAAATAATAAAAAATAAAAAGTTTACTCATTCAATTTTTACAAAACAAAAATACCTCTATATCACCTAGAGGGTGACTTACTGTATTGGGAAGATTCTTTCTCTGTTTTTTCAAAGTCACAGTTTTACTGAAACATAATTAGATGTTTGATATACATATACATTGTGAAATGATTACCACGGTCAAGCTAATTAACATATCCATCATCTCACTTAGTTAGCATTTCTTGTGTGTATGTGGTGACAAAACAAATCAGGAAATTGCAAGTATACAATACAGTATTATCAATTAGTCACCATGCCATACATTAGATCTCTAGAATTTATTCATCCCACATTACTGAATCTTCATAACTTCTGACCTACATCTCCCCATTTCTCCCACTCCTCACTTAACCCCTGCCCCTTAGCAATCACCATTACACTCTTTGCTTCCATGAATTAGACTTTTTTAGATTCCACATGTAAGTGAGATCATGCAGGATTTGTATCTCTCGGCCTAGCTAACTACACTTAGCATAATGTCTTCCAGGTCTACGATGTTGCTGCAAATGACAGGATTACCTTCTTTTTCAAGGGTGAATAATATTTCATATTGTGAGTGTATATATGTGTCTGTTTATATATATACATACAAATACATATACATATGCATATGTTTCTTTATCCATTCATTGGTCAATGGATACTTAAATTGTTTCCATATATTGGCTACTGTGAATAACACTGCAAAAATCATCAGGGTACAGATACCTCTTCAAGATATTGATTTCATTTCCTTTGAAAATATACCCAGAAATGAGACTGCTGAATCATATGGGAGTTCTATTTTTAAATTTTGATATTAATATTTATATTATGCAGTTTCTGAAATGGGTCCCAATGATCCCTGCTTCCTGGTATTCATGCACTTGTGTAATCCCCTCCCATTCAGTGTAGGTTGGCCCTAGGGACTTACTTCTAATAAAGAGAATATAGCAAAAGTGATGGGATGCTACCCCCATGTATAGATTACAAAAAACAGACTCCCAACTTACTAGGATTTTCTCACTTGCTGGTCCTCTTTTCACTTCCTTGCTCTGATGAAACAAGCTGCCATGTTTTGAGATGCTCTATGGAGAGGCCACATGTCAAAGGAACAAAAAAGGCCTCTGACAAACACATCATGGTAAACTGATGCTCAAGTCCAATAACCTACAAGGGCCTGAATCCTGACAAAAAACCACATGTTGAACCTGGAAGCAGACCCATTTCTGTCAAGTTTTGAGAAGACCACAGCCTGCAAGAGACCCACAGTCAAACAACCCAGCTCCAGCTGGACTCCTAGTCCACACAAACTGTCAAGTAACAAATGTTGTTTTAAGCCAGTAAGTTTGGGAGAATGCATTACAAAGCCATAGATAACAAATGCATTATTTTTATCCATTTTCAAATGAACCCTCACCCAGGATGATGAAAAAAATGTATATTTTTTATATATAATAAACTCCTTTTATACACATACATGTACATATATACACCCTTATTTATATAGAAAATATATACACCTATCCATGGGGAGATACATTCCAAGACCCCAGTGAATGTCTGAAGCAGCAAATAGTACCAAAACCTATATATACACTACTTTTTTACCTATACACACATGCCTATGATAAAGTTTAATTTATAAATTAGGCACAGTAAAAGGTTAGCAATAATATCTAACAATAACATAGAACAATTACAACAATATACTATAATAAATGTTACAGGAATGTGGCTTCTCTCTCATTTTCTGTCTTAAAATATCTCATACTGGAGGAGCTGTAGGTAGTAGAAGGCAGGAGCATACAAAGGGTCCTAGGGAGGAGCTGTAGGCAACCTGCAAAGGCTGGAAGAAGGCAAGAGCACACTCAGGTTCCTAGCTAGGAGCCCTGGACAGCACACCAAGGGAGCACACCAAAAATACCACTTCTATACCAGTGGTCCACCACAGCCACCACCACAGGCTCTTACACCTCAAAAGCGACTCACCACCACAGGAGTATCCAAAGTCACCATGCAAGAGACACACTGCCCACTCAAATACAATAACACAAGGAGAGTCACTGGTGGAGACCAGAAAAATAAGAGTATATCTCTCTTCAAAGCTTACTCCAGAGTAATAGAAGAAGCAACTGCTCTAAAAGATGACCAGACATCAACATAGATATACTAGAAATACAAAAGAGGAAAAAAGAAAAAACAAGAACATAGTATTTCTCAAATAACAGACCCTATAGAGCAGGAACCCCTTGAAATGAATGAAATGAATTCCAAGCAACAATCTTCAGGAAACTCAATGAGATATGAGAAGACTCTGTTAGACAACATAATGCAATGAGAAAAAAAATCTAGGATAAGGAGGAAATTTACAAAGACATTAAGACCATAAAAAAGAACATAGCAAAACTCATGGAACTGATAGATTCATTCAACAAAATAAATTTAAAAAAAACTGAGAGCTTAAGCAGCAGACGGAAGCAAGCAGAAGAAAGAATTTCATATCTCAAAGACAGTTTCTTCAAAATAACCCAGACAAAAAAAAAAAAAAAAAGAAACAATGAATTTTAAAAAATGAAAAAAAACTGAGAGCTTAAGCAGCAGACGGAAGCAAGCAGAAGAAAGAATTTCATATCTCAAAGACAGTTTCTTCAAAATAACCCAGACAGACAAAAAAAAAAAAAAAGAAACAATGAATTTTAAAAAATGAAGACAATCTAAGAGAGCTAGCAGACAACCTTAAGCACACAAACATTCAAATCATCAGTGTTCCAGAAAGGGAGAAGAAAGAAAAACCATAGAAATCATATTCAATGAAATAATAATAGGAAACTTTTCAGGTACAGGGAGAGACACAGACCTTCAGATCCAGAAGACTCAAAGACCCCCAGATTCAATCCAAAAATATCCTCTCCAAGACACATTATAGTCAAACTGGCAAAGTTCAAAGACAGAGAATCCTAAAAGCAGCAAGAGAAAAGCATCAAGTCTCCTATAAGGGAGTCCCTATCACACTAACAGCAGACACCTCAACAGAAACTCTACACATAAGAAAATAGGATGATACATTCAAAATATTGCAAGAAAAAAGCAGCTAGCCAAGAATACTATAGCCAGCAAGGCTATCCTTCAGAAATGAGGAAGAAATAGTGTATTTCAAGACAAACAAAAACTAAAGGAATTCACCATCACACAACCAACCCTACAAGAAATCCTCAAGGGGATCAAGCACATGTAATCTGAAAAATGATAATAACTACCACTAATACCCAAGAAAGAACAAAACTCACAGGTAGAGCAAAAATGCAAATGATAAAGAATTAGAAACTAAAACTTATCATCTCAAAAAACAAACAAACATCAAAGAAAAACAAAGGGGAAGAAAGGAAAAAAGATATTTAAAATATCCAAAAGAAAATTGATAAAATGCCAGAAGGCAATATCTTTCAATAACAACCCTAAATGTAAATAGACTAAACTCTTCATTCAAATGACACAGACTGATGGATTGGGTTAAAAAGCTAGCCCAAACGATATACTGTCTTCAAGAGACTCACCTCACCTATAAAGACACACAGACTAATACTTAAAGGATGGAAAAAGATATACCAAGAATTGGAAACCAAAAATGAGGAGTAGCTATTCCTATATCAGATAAAACAGACTTCAAAACAAAAATCATAAAAAGAGACAAAGAAGGCCACTATAAATGATAAATAATGATAAAGGGATTTTCCCAGCAAGAAGACATAACAATCCTAAATATATGCACCTAACACTGGAGCATCAAGATATATAAAGCAAATACTATTAGGCCTAAAAAAAGAGGAAGACCCCAATACAAAAATAACAGTGGACCAGAACACCCCGTCTCAACACTGGACAGATCATCTAAGCAACAAATCAACAGAGAAACATAGGACTTGAGCTACATTTTAGACCAACTGGATCTGACAGATAGCTACAGAACATTTCATCCAACAATGACAGAATATACATTCTTCTCATCAGCACATGGAATATTCTCCAGGACACACTACATGTGAGGTCACAAATCAAGTTTCAACAAATTTTTAAAAACTGAAAACATTTCAATAATCTTTTCAAACTACAATAGATTAAAACTAGAAATCAATAACAAGGGCAACTCTGGAAACTATACAAATACATGGAAATTAAACAACTTGCTCCTGAATAACATGTGGGTCCAACAAGAAATTAAAGAGGAAACCAAAAAATTTCTTGAAACTAACAAAAGTAAAGACACATCATACCAAAACCTGTGGGATATTGTAAAAGGAGTACTAAGGGAGAAATTTATTGCAATAAA
>NW_007727764.1:237813-243230 GCF_000696425.1 Galeopterus variegatus | reverse complement strand
GTGGCTGTGCCTGTCTTAGGTTGTTTCCCTCTGGAGATCTTACCCGTCTATCCAGCCAAGCAGGGGCAGGGCAGAGCCTTACAGATTGGCATTGATTTTTTAAAGGGCCATATTGACCCAAGGGCTGTCAGGGCTTTCATTATGGGCCACCTCCTCTACCACCTGGGTGATCATTACGAGAGAAGTGGTGCTGCACTTTATAAGGGACACAACCTGGCAAATGGCATAAGGACCCAAGATGATTAAGACAAGGAAAATGGCTAGGGGGCCCACCAGGGAGGACAGCAAGGTGGTGAGCCACGGGGAACTTGAAAGCCAGCTTTAGAACCAATTACTATTGGCTTCACGTTCTTTTTTTCACTTTTCTAATCCTTCTCTAAGCTTAGCTAGGGAATTTTTGACCACTCCAGAGTGGTCGGCATAGAAGCAGCACTGCTCTTTGAGGGCGGCACATAGCCCTCCTTGTTGTAGAAATAGCAGATCCAATCCGCATCAGTTCTGTAGCAGCTTGTATGACCTCCCAGGTTTGGTTGGCTGGCTCATGGGGACCTCCCCCGGTGGCAGAGGCCCATGTCCTTGTTGACCCGAGGAGGGCAGCCACTTGGAGCATCCACAAAGGGTTCATCTGAAACANAAATCAATAACAAGGGCAACTCTGGAAACTATACAAATACATGGAAATTAAACAACTTGCTCCTGAATAACATGTGGGTCCAACAAGAAATTAAAGAGGAAACCAAAAAATTTCTTGAAACTAACAAAAGTAAAGATACATCATACCAAAACCTGTGGGATATTGTAAAAGGAGTACTCAGGGAGAAATTTATTGCAATAAACACTTATATCAACAGAATAAAAAGATTTCAAATAAACAACCTATCACTACACTTCAAAGAACTAGAAAAACAAGAACAATCCAATCCCAATATTAGTAGATGTAAAGAAGAAATTAAGATCAGAGATTTAATGAAATAGATACCCAAAAAAACAATACAAAAGATCAATGAAACAAAAAGCTGGGATTTTTTTTTCTTTTTAAATTAAACAAAATAGATAATCCAGTACCTAGGCTACCAAAAAATAAGAGAGGAGACCCAAATAACAAAAATCGGAAATGAAAAAGGAGACATTACAACCAATTCGACAAAATACAAAGAATCATTAGAAACTATTGCAAACAACTATACATCAAAAGATTTGAAAAGCTGGAGGACATGGATAAATTTCTGGACACATACAAACTACCAAGACTGCAACAAAAAGAAATAGGAAACCTGAACAGACCAATAACAAGCAACACGATTTAGGCAGTCATCAGCAGTCTCCCACCAAAGAAAAGCTCAGGACCAGATGGCTTTGCAGCTCAATTCTACCAAACCTTTAAAGAGGAATTAATACCAATTCTCTTCAAACTATTCCAAAAAATGGACACAGAGGCCATTCTTCCAAACTCACTTTATGAGGGCAGCATCTCCTTCATACCAAAACCAAAGATACTACAAAAAATAAAACTACAGGCCAATATTTCTGATGAACATAGACACAAAATACCTCAACGAAATATTATCAATCAAAATAAAGCAACACGTCAAAAAATTATACACCATGATCAAATGGAATTCATCCCAGGGATGCAAGAATGGTTCAACATAGGCAAGTTAATAAATGTGATACACAACATCAACAAAATCAAGGACAAAAACCATATGATTTTCTCAATAGATGCAGAATAAGCATCTGACAAAATTCAACATTCCTTCATAATAGACTCTCAGCAAATCAGTTACAGAAGGAAAGTATCTCAGGACAATAAAAGCAATATATAAATAAAGCTGGAGGCATTACACTACCTGACTTCAAATTATACTACAAATCTATAGTAACCAAAACAGCATGGTACTGGCATAAAAACAGACACTCGGACCAATGGAACAGAATAGAGAACCCAGAAATCAACCCACATACTTACATCCTACTGATATTTGACAAGGGCAACAAGAGCGTACACTGGGGAAAGGCTGCCTCTTCAATCAGTGATGCTGGGAAAACTGGACAACCACATGTAGAAGAACAAAACTAGACCTGTACCACTCCCCATATACCAAAATCAACTCAAAATGAATTAAAGATTTATAACTTAAAACCATAAAACTACTAAAAGAAAACATAGGGGGAAACACTTCAGGAATCAGGAGGCAAAGACTTTATGAACAAGATCCCAAAAGCACAGGCAATAAAAGAAAAAATACACAAACAAGATTATATCAAACTAAAAAGCCTCTGCACAGCAAAAGAAACCATTAACAGAGTGAAAAAACAACCTACAGAATGGGAGAAAATATTTGCAAACTATGCATCCAATAAGAGATTAATATCCAAAATATATAAGGAATTCAAACAACTAAACAGTAAGAAAAAAGGTAACCCAATTAAAAAAAACAGGCCAAGGAGCTGAATAGGCATTTCTCAAAGGAAGATATACAAATGGCCAACAAACACATGAAAAAATGCTCAATATCACTAAGCATCAGGGAAGTAGAAATCAAAACCATGCTGAGATATCATCTGTGCTAGTTAGACTGGCCATTATCAAAAAGACAGAGAATAACAAATGCTGGTGAGGATGAAGGGGAATCCTCCTACACTGCTGGTGGGACTGTAAATTAGTGTAGCCATTGTTGAAAACGGTACGGAGGTTCCTCAAACAATTACAAGTAGAACTGCCATGAGATCCAGCAATCCTACTGCTGGGTGTATTCTCAAAGGAATGGAAATCATCACGTTAAAGGGAGTACAACCATAAGAAAATCATAATATCCTTGCTCTGTTTTAGTCAAGTCTAGAAAAACCGATAAACAATAAAATGCACAGACACTGTAATGAGGCAGTGCTCACAAAAATAAAACATATAGGAGGGAACTTCAAAACAGTTCACGGAAAAATAGGATTATAAGATAATATGTATGCTTCCATGAACTTTTTGAAGACTCCACATACATTAACTACCATGATTAAAAATGAATAACAACAGAAGTTATTTTATGTGTTCTAAGAGTGGTAAAGTTATAATCATCCTATAAGGCCACCAAAGGATATTTATAGATTCAATTATCCAGACAGATCAATACGCTCAAAATACTATCCTCTTCCTACTGCAAATTCAATAAGCCATACAACTCCAACTATGTCATCAAAAAACAAAGACCTAATACATACATTTGGAAAATACTAAGTATCTCTTTTCTATTCTTTGGCATCTATTTCTATGTTACATTTCTGTACTAGTTAGGATACGGTGTAAGATCTTTCAAGAAAAACAAATATATAATAGCTTAAAAAAAGTTTGTTCTCTCATATTATGGTCCAGAAAAAAAAAAGCAGGAAAGGCTGCCAAGCCAAGTTTCCATAAGGTCTTTCAGAGATCCAGGTTCCTTCCATCCATTGTTCCACTATTCTCTATGTTGTTTTCCTCAACTGCTTGGTTTAAGTTATGTCAGTGCCACCTTCCCATTTCAACCTATGTAAAGGGGGAGAGAGAAAGTCCTAGACAAGTACCTTTGTCTTTAAGGAAATAACTCAGAAGTTGCATGCATTACTTTTCCTCAAACTTAGTCACATGGTCACAACCTGGCTAGACAGTAAGAATGAGAAATACCCTCTTTACCTGAATAGCCAAATGCCTAGATAAAACTGCCACGAGTGGGGTTAACAAGGGAAGGAGGGTGTGGATCTACTAATAAAAGCAAGAATAAAATAAATATGAGAGGGCAGTTAGAATTACATTGATAACATCAGCAAATATTACAATTTTAAAATAAACCACCTTTGGGCCGGCCCGGTGGCACACTGGAGAGTGCGCCGCCTGGGAGCGCGGCGGCGCTCCCGCCGAGGGTTCGGATCCCATGTGGAGACTGGTTCCCGCTCACTGGTTGAGCGTGGTGCGGGCGCAACACAGAGGGTTGCGATCCCGTTGCCGGTCCCCGGTGCGGGCGCGACACCGAGGGTTGCGATTCCGTTACCGGTCAGTAAAAGAGACAAAAAGGAAAAAAAATAAATAAATAAAAATAAATAAATAAATAAAATAAACCACCTTTTATCCTTTTTGGAAAAGGATAAGATAAATGTTAATCTACACATAAAAGTATTAAAAGAAAGCATTTAAAATACTAATTATCTAAATCCAGGCTACAGGCCATCCCTGTTGACCCAGCACCAGACCACCCCTCACAGATTCAGGCCCCAGGCCCACCCATGAAGACACCAGGCTCTAAGACAGTTCCCACAGACCCAGGTACCAGGCCCATGCAGCACCAGGCTAACCCCAACAGACACAGGGTCAAGGACCACCCAAATGCCATGCCATCCCCCACAGACACAGGTTCCAGGCATACTCCTGAGAACCAAGTGTTATCCCTACAGATCCAGTTGACAGGCCCATCCCAGAGGACCTTTGTACCAGGCCAGCCCCTTTAGACCCCAAATCCTGTCCTGACCTAGTAGGCACAGGCTCCAGGCCCAAACACACAGACTCAAGTACCAGGCTGGCCCCAATACAGCCAGGTACCAGGTCAGTACACCTGCTGACCCAGGTACAAGGCCAGTCCTCAAGATAACTACAGCAGCAAGGACACCATGGCCCCTGACAGATGGACTGCCCAAAATCTCTGTACAAACTGAGAGACAGGCCTTCCCTGCCAAAGGCAGTCTGTGAAATTTCAAAGTGGAGCCTACTTCAAATGCATATATGCCAAGGCCACAAGGATAATGAAAAGTCAGGGAGACCTGATACCATCAAAGGAACATAACAAAGTATCTGTAACCAAACCTAAAGAAATAAAGACCTTAGAACTGCCTGACAAAGAATATAGACTAATCAAATTAAATAAGTGTCGGGTCTGCCACCGGCCGACCCGAACAGCCCTAGCCTCATTCCTTTTGGTGGGTGAGCAAATGGCCTGGATTCCTCTTTCCCTCTGGTTCCCGTTGGGAGGAGACGGGGGAAGAGAGCCATGAAGAGAGGTGAGCACAACCACCGGCCCCAACCAGCCCGTTAAAGGACACTCAGACGCGGGAGGGGTTCTGTAGAGCAGTTCCGTTTATTATCACACAAGCACTTGCTTTTATAGGCAGATGGGGAGGGGAGATTTTAACATAATCCTATCAGCTTAAAGGTCAAGAGCAGGCATCCTGTCTCAATGCCTAGCTATTGCAATCACGCACTGTTCACGTGCACATAAGTGCGTATTTGGCCAATATGGGCTAAGGCAAGGTTCCCACAGACACTCCCACCCTACTTCCTCCCGGTGCCATCTTAGGCTGCCACGTTAATACACCCTTGTGGGCCCATAATGGCATTGCTTGTAATGTCACTTAAGGTGGCATTAGTTTTTAAGGCCCGACATCTCCCCCTTTTTGTT